>NC_081555.1:82226074-82526074 GCF_963082655.1 Stomoxys calcitrans | reverse complement strand
ATATCAGATACGTGGTCTACTCCCAAATACCTTTAATTTAAGACCCATATTTAATTAGCGGTAAACATGACCGGCTTGGGGGTGTTTTGGGGGATGGGTGGCCACTCAGTGAGTTGGCCTTGAAAATATATATTGGGTTGCCCAAAAAGTAATTGCGGATTTTTTAAAAAAATTAAATGCATTTTTAATAAAATTTAGAATGAACTTTAATCAACTATATAATTGCCATTTTGTTCGATAACCTTTTGCCATCTTCCTGGCAAATTTAGTATTCCACGCTCATAGAACTTCCGGGCTTTATCTGCACAAAAACTGAACCAAGTGCGATTTTATAGCCTCATCATTGCCGAAAGTTTTACCATTTAAGGAGTTCTGCAAAGATCGAAATAAATGGTAGTCTGATGGTGCAAGGTCAGGGCTATATGGTGGATGCATCAAAAGTTCCCAGCCAAACTCACTCAGTTTTTGGCGAGTGACCAAATATGTGTGCGGTCTAGCGTTGTCCTGGTGGAGTATGACACCTTTACGATTGACCAATTCTGGTCGCTTCTCCTTGATGGCTGTATTCAATTTGTCCAATTGTTGACAGTAAACATCCGAATTAATCGTTTGGTTCCTTGGAAGCAGCTCAAAATATACCACACCCTTCCAATCCCACCAAACAGACAGCATAACCTTCTTTTGGTGGATATCAGCCTTTGAAGTGGTTTGAGCTGGTTCACCATGCTTGGACCATGATCGTTTTCGACTAACGTTGTTGTAAACAATCCATTTTTCATCTCCAGTTATGATTCGTTTTAAAAACGGATCGAATTCATTGCGTTTAAGGTGCATATCACAAGCGTTGATTCGGTTTGTTAAATGAATTTCTTTCAATACATGTGGTACCCATATTAAAATTGACGCCAAACAAACAAATGTAAACAAAATTTCGCGCACTTTTTTTCTAAAGCAAGCTAAAAGTAACAGCTGATAACTGACAGCAGAAAGAATGCAATTACAGAGTCACAAGCCGTTGAAAAAATTTGTCAACGCCGACTATATTACTACTATATTACCGACAATTACTTTTTGGGCAACCCAATATATGTTTCGTGTTCTACTCTAAACACCCTTTATTTGAGCCTCATATTGCAATAGCCAATCAATGGTCATATTGCAAATACTTCCTATTTAGGTGGCGTTGCTAGGGTGGGGTAGCCCCATAGACACTTATCCAGAATATTGATATCGGATTCGTGCCTACTTTCAAAGACCATTCATTTGAGACCCAAATTTATATGGTCGTAAATTTGTCGCCTTTGGGGGAGGTGTTTGGGGAGAGGCAGTTCCCAAACACTTGGTCCTATATCTGGATATCAGATTCGTATTCTAGACTAAAATACCTTTTATTTAAGCCCCATATTCCCATGGTCAATAAATAAGTCCTGTTTGGGGGTAGTTTTGGGGAAGGAGTGTACCCCCAGAAACGTTGTCCCAAATTTTAATATCAGTTTCGTATCTTACTCGCAAACACCTTTCATTTGAGTCCCATATTAAAATGGTTGGAAAATATGTCCGATTTAGGGGTGTTTTGAGGGTTAGGGTGTCCCCCTAACACTTGGCCCGACAATTGGATATCAGATACGTTTTCTAATCTTAAATACCTTCCATTTGAGACCCATACCGTCGTGATTGGTGTTTATATATATTTGGAAGGTTTTAGGGTGGGGCGCCCCCCTAGGTACCCCATTTGAAATTTGCACACAAAATTTCGCTTAAATCGCACCACTCATGTCCGAGATCTGCCATTTCTGAAAATTAGGGTAACGGGGAGGGTCCGCTCCCCCTTCAGATACAAAAAAAATTAGTTTCATATTTTCACCACGGGATCATTACGCACCATCAGTGAAAATTTCAAGAAAAACACTTCAGCAGTTTCTGAGTCTATAAGAAACACATAAAACAAACAAACACAAATTGATTTTTATATATATTTAAATATATAGCTGCCAAAAAGACCAATACTTTGTTCTACAAAATTGAACAGTGTCTTATATTTATTAGACCACCCAATGTCCGTGCCGAATTTCGGTGCATAAGTTATGCAATATTCACCGGATTGTGATGAATTGTGATTTACATAAATATCCGAGGTGGTAGGTATCCAAAGTTCGGCCCGACCGAACTTAATGCCTTTTTACTTGTTAAAGATTTTATTGTCAAATAATGTTTCTTTTAGCTTTAACAGAATATTTTTCCGTGTGTAGCTGCACTTAATATAATAAGGCAAATTTTATCGTTTCTCGGGGTTGCAGTTCATCCAATTTGAATGTTGGTTTAACGGGCTGGGTTTACATTTTTAATTAATATGACAGTATTTACAATGTTCGTGTAAATACTCACTACTACAAAGTAATGAATAATGTACTGAGTAAGTACATCGATAACTTTGATAATGTAAGCACCTCAATTATTGGCAACGTCTGCAAAGATTAATCAATAAAATAATATATTTGAATTTTGATAATGAGATTAACTTCGAAGTTATCCAAGTTCATCAGACTGGGTATATGGTAGAATATAAAAGAATTTTTCACACGGGTAAATATATTGCAAATTTGTGTAACATTCCACTGCAGAACAGGGCAAGCTTCTCAAATATCAATGAGGGCTGTCCGATTAAGCTCAGTGCTGTCCGATAAAAGTTTAAGCTTTTTATAGCCGAATCCAAACGGCGTGCCTTAGTTTGACACCTCTTCGATAAGAAGTTTTTGCGTGGCGTAGTACCTCAAAATGTCGCCAGCATTAGGAGGAGAGAGCCACCGATGAAAATTTTTTGTCGTTCTCGCCAGGACTCGAACACTGGCGTTCATCGTCGTCGGAGGACATGCCAACCTCTGCGCTACGGTGTCCTCTGTCATTTGAACTACTATAACATTGTGGAAAAAACGCGCTAAGTTCCCCCAATATTACTCCGCAAGCCACTTGAATTCTTCAATTCTGATTTGAATTGTCTGAAATTGCATGGGGTTCTGTTAAGACTTCCAACATCGGTCATGTGTATGGTTCGAGTAGACCCATAACCTGCGGTTATAGTTTCTAATATAAACAGGTCTGCTGTTTTGATTTCTTGACACATAGAGAATCTTATTCCTACACCCAAAAAATTAGACTGCAGGTATTAGCAGCCACTGTATGCTGATATTAAATTAAAAATTTTAAACTTTTGTATAAATCCATTCAAAATTTTTGATCTTCTAAACAACTATTGAAGCATTTACCATATATAAAACAAGTAAAAGCGTGCTAAGTTCGGCTGGGCCGAATCTTATATACCCTCCACCATGGATCGCATTTGTCGAGTTGTTTTCCCGCCATCTCTTCTTAGCCAAAAAAGGATATAAAAAAAGAGTTGCTCTTCTATTAAAACGATATCAAGATATGGTCCGGTTCGAACCACAATTAAATTATATGTTGGAGACCTGTGTAAAATTCCAGCCAATTCGTATAAGAATTACGCCCATTGGGGCTCACGAAGTAAAATAGAGAGAACGATTTATATGGGATCTGTATCGGTCTATAGACCGATTCAGACCATAATAAACACGTTTGTTGATGGTCATGAGAGAATCCGTCGTACAAAATTTCGGGCAATTCGGATAATAAATGCGACTTCTAGAGGCTCAAGAAGTCAAGATTTTAGATCGGTTTATATGACAGCTATATCAGGTTATGAACCGATTTGAACCTTATTTGACACAGTAGTTTAAAGTAAGAATAAAATACGTTAGCAAAATTTTAGCCAAATCGGATAGAAATTGCGCCCTCTAGAAGCTCAAGAAGTCAAATCCCCAGATCTGTTTATATGGCAGCTATATCAGGTTATGGGCCGATTTCAACCATACTTGGCACAGTTGTTGGATATCATAACAAAATACTTCGTCCAAAAATTCATTCAAGTCGGATAAGAATTGTACCCTCTAGAGGCTCAAGAAGTCAAGACCCAAGATCGGTTTATATGGCAGCTATATCAGGTTATGAACCGATTTAAACCATACTTGGCACAATTGTTGGGTATCATAACAAAACACGTCGTGCAAAATTTCATTCTGATCGGACAAGAATTGCGCACGCTAGAGGCTCAAGAAGTCAAGACCCAAGATCGGATTATATGGCAGCTATATCAGGTTATGGACCGATATGAACCATACATGGCACAGTTGTTGGATATTATAACAAAACACGTCGTGCAAAATTTCATTCTGATCGGACAAGAATTGCGCACGCTAGAGGCTCAAGAAGTCAAAACCCAAGATCGGTTTATATGGCAGCTATATCAGGTTATGGACCGATTTGAATTATACTTGGCGCAGTTGTTGGATATCATAGCAAAACACGTCGTGCAAAATTTCATTCCAATCGGATAAGAATTGCGCACTCTAGAGGCTCAAGAAGTCAAGACCCAAGATCGGTTTATATGGCAGCTATATCAAAACATGGACCGATATGGCCCGTTTACAAGACCAACCGACCTACACTAATAAGAAGTATTTGTGCAAAATTTCAAGCGGCTAGCTTTACTCCTTCGGAAGTTAGCGTGCTTTCGACAGACGGGCGGACGGACGGACGGACATATCGACATAAAATGTCGCGACGATCAAGAATATATATACTTTATGGGGTCTCAGACGAATATTTCGAGTAGTTACAAACAGAATGACGAAATTAGTATACCCCATCTTATAGTGGAGGGTATAAAAATTGCCAATTTTAGGCGTAAATTTTTTGTTAAAAGGCATGAACATAATAGTAGTAGTTCTTTTGTCTGCTGTTATTTATAATCGATCATAAGTTAGGAGATTGTACAAAATTTTAAAAAAATTATATGCTTGTACAATTGAGATACAAGATGGAATATAAAAATGTTTGAACTATTTGCGAAATTTTTCAGCTTTTTTAAACTTAACAAGTAAGAGCGTGCTAAGAGCATGCATCGCATTTGTCGAGATCTATGCGCGGTATCTCTTTTTAGGCAAACAAATAACATTGAATAAAAACTGTTATGCTATTGGAGCTATAGACTGATATTTCGTATCTGTACAAAATTTCAGGTTCGACCGCTATCATGTTTTCGACAGAAGGATGGACTAGATAGACTCAGAGTGTCAAGACCATCAAGAATATATATAAAGAATGGTTTTTTAAGAGCTCTAAAATTCATAAATTTTATGAAATGTTTATTTTAATTGATAGTAATGCCCATACATTTGAAGATTATTTTATGCTAATTTTAACCGTAACTGCATTTCAAATGGTCTATCCGCTAAGTCCAATCTTGGCATTTCGGCCGGCATCTCATGAGTAAATTCTTCAATGTTGTTTCAAATCGCCAATGGAAGAGGGTTTGTCTGTATAGACATGAGCTTTATTATAACTAAATGTTCACCGAACTCGCCTCTCAATAAGTCCATTGTTACGTGTGCTGTGTGGCATATGGCACCGTCTTGTTGAAACCACATGCCATGCAAGGCAATCTTTTGCATTTTGAACAAAAAAAAGTTTGTCATAATTGCACGATAGCGCTCATTTACAGTTACGTTACGATTCGCATCATGTTTCAAGAAGTACGGTCCAATGATGCCACCAGAACATAAACTGCAACAAACTGTGACTTTTTCTGGATGCATTGGTAGGTCTTACAATGCTTTTGGATTATCTTCACTCCAAAATCGACAATTCTGCTTACTTACTTACCCATTGAGCCAAAAATGAGCTAAGTCGTAAAATGGAAGAAGCTCGCCATGAACTTTCTTAACGGAGCACGCATTTTGATAATAAAATTCAATAATTTGCAAGCGTTGTTCGTTTGTAAGACGATTCATGATTAAATTATAGACCAAACTGAAGATGTTTGACAGTGAAACAAAACACGAAACGTTCGTGTGTTGCCAAAAAGACAATAGCTGAAAAATAACCCTTTATTTATGTGATCAATGTTTCGAGGTATTACAAACGGAATAACTAGATTAGTTTACTCCCATCCTATGGTGAGGGATAAGGATTATTTGATTAAATGATTGGAAATACCTCAATATATAAAGAAAAAGTGCGAAACATTCAGAATCAAATATAAAGCATCAACTATTGATTACTGTTGATATTATGATATAGCAAAGGGAACCTTAGCGAGTCTTCAAAAAAGTTCAAGAGGGGCAAAAAATTACTGTAAGAGGTCCCGCTAAGCGCTTACGATTGTTGGAAAATAACTTATTTGCAAAAAGTCCAAGAATAGTACCATTGCTGACCAAGAAGTATTCAGTTGCATGATTAAGTTCACTAAAGGACTCATCGATTGGCCAATTGAAATTGGAAGGAACATGCTGTGGACCGCCGAACGTAAAATTGTATTATTTGAAGGAGGAGGGTCTAGAAAGATGTCCGTTTGTCTGCGCAATACATAATATAAATCATTATTTACAAGAAATACAGTCAAACATGGTGGGGAAAAAGTATTGATAAGTTGTAGCTTTTTGTATACATCGAAACACCATATTGAAGTAAGGGACACAATAGATATGTTACAACCTTGGAGCAAGATATAATCTAGCATAGCAGACTGGAAAATGCTTCTCAAATTGGTATTCTAAGAAGATAGTGATTGGAAACATAGGAGGCCACCGTAGTGCAGAAGTTAGCATATCCGCATATGACGCTGAACGCCTGTGTTCGAATCCTGGCGAGACCATCAGAAAAAAATTTTCAGCGGTGATTTTCCACTCCTAATACTGGCATCATTTGTGAGTTACTATGCCATGTAAGACTTCACTCCAAAGAGGTGTCGCACTGCGGCACGCCGTTCGGACTGGGCTATAAAAAGAGGCCCCTCAACATTGAGCGTAAAACTTGAATCGGACTGCGCTCATTGATATGTGAGAAGTTTGCCCCTATTCCTTAGTTGAATGTTATGGATAAAATTTGCAACTGGAAATGATTGGAAACATACTAGTAAATTGGCAAAAGGGTGGTTTCAGATCAATGGTTAAGCCATGACCTGCTCAGTCTCCAGCAAATACATTTGCTTTACCAAGAAAATGTATTTTGGTGAAAAAATAAAATTTTGTTTCTTAGAGGAGCACACTCCTAATATTTTGAACACGACTGCACTTAACTAACGAAATTTGAAAATAACGTTTATTTCTTGATCGGATCTTATGCTTGTATGATTTTCGACATCTTTGCAAGCGTGGCGAATGCTTTCTTCTGTACCATTGTGTTACTCTCTAACCCCCTTGATAATTTGCAGCGTCAAAACTAATTCCAAATAAATGTGGCACATTTAATTTTTTGCGCCCTCCACCATAGGATGGGGGTATACTAATTTCCTCATTCTGTTTGTAACACCTCGAAATATGCATCTGAGACCCCAAAAAGTATATATATTCTTGATCGTTATGTCATTTTAAGTCGATCTAGCCATGTCCGTCCGTCTGTCTGTCGAAGCACGCTAACTTTCGAAAGAGTAAAGCTCCAAGTTTCGATATAGCTGCCATATAAACCGATCTTGGGTCTTGACTTCTTGAGCCTCTAGAGGGCGCAATTTGCGTCCGATTTGACTGAAATTTTGCACGTGATGTTTCGGTATCACTTCCAACAACTGCGCTATGAATGGTTCAGATCGGTCCATTTTTTGATATAGCTGCCATATAAACCGATCTTGGGTCTTGATTTCTTGCGCCTCTAGAGGGCGCAATTCCAATCCGATTTGACGTAGAGTTTTGGTACCACTTCCAACAACTGTGTTAAGTATGATTCAAATCGGTTCATAATCTGTTGCAGCTGTCATATAAACCGATCATGGATCTTGACTTCTTGAGCCAATAGAGTGCGCAATTCTCATCCGATTTGGCTGCAATTTGGCATGAGGTGTTTTGTTATGACTTCCAATAACTGTGCTAAGTATGGCGCAAATCGGTACATAACCTGAAATAGCTGCCATATAAGCCGATCTGGAATCTAGACTTCTTGAGACTCTAGAGGGCGCAATTCTCATCCGATTTAGCAGAAATTTTGTACAACGGTTTCTCTCTGCTTCAACATACGTGTCTTATATGGTCTGAATCAATCAATAGCTTAATACAGCTCCCATATAAACCTATCTCCCGATTTTGCTTCTTGAGCCCCTACAATGCACAATTCTTATGCGAATGAACTGAAATATTATACAATGACTTCTACCATAAGCAGGTTTAGTTCGAAAATGAGCTATATCGGACTATATCTTTACATAGCCCCCACATAGACCAATCCGCCGATTTAAGGTCTTAGGCCCATAAAAGCCACATTTTTTTATCCGATGTCACCGAAATTTGGGATAGTGAGTTGTGTTAGGCCCCTCGATATCCTTTTTTAATTTGGGCCAGAACGGACCAGATTTGGATATAGCTGCTATTTTGGGACCATAAAAAGCGCATTTATTGTCCTACGTCCCCGAAATTTGGGACAGTATTTTGTTTTAGGCTCTTCGATATCTTTCTGAAATTTGGACTAAAGCGGTCCAGAATTGGATATAGCTGCCATATAGCATCGTATATGGTTTAGATCGATCTATATTTGGATATAGCTACCAAGAAGACCGAGGTCGGCCCCACTGAACATAACTCATTTTTACTTGTTGTTCTTGACTTTTTTTTATTTGGAATTAGCAACTGAATACGCACTAACAACTTCTTAGTGTATATATTTGTTGCTACCTCCTACACATATGGGCTCTTGTGAAGTCTTTCTATTTATTGTGGTTGCCTGTGAATTATATTTACGTTATTTCACCCAAAGGAAATGAGTTGAGCTAATGACCATGAGAATAAAAAAAATTATAAATGATCCATGGTGAAGTTCAGCTATGATGAACTTGAATCAATTTTATGGCATACAGCTTAGGAGAAGTCTGTACTGCTGCTAGTTTATCATGCGAACGTATATTTTAAAACAAATTGAATATTTGGACCATTCTCACATGTGCTATATTTTGGCTACAATGTGTCTGTTTTCGATTTCATATTGTTGATTTTCCAGCTTCAATCGTTTATAGATTTATTTATTTTGTCGCTTGTGTCCTGTGATATAACTCTTCCTAGCAGTGATTGTCACTTAGCCATACTAACATATAATGGATTCAATTGATTTATTTTCACTCTTCCTTCACTGAATATTAAATTACCACAACACATTACCACTTAACATCGATTACCAACACATTGCGATAAATTTTCGATAATAGCATTATTTGTCCCATTACGAAATGTCAGAAAGAAAGCACTTAGTGAGTTATTTCTTTTTTGCTTGATCTAGCACTAAGTGAATGATGAAAATTAGAAAAATTGCTTTTCTATAAAATCTTTTCCTGGAAGAGTGAAAGAGAATGTGTTTCGTTACTTGAGCAAGATAAATCAATACGTTTAAGGACCAAAACGATAAAGACAGATACATACTCGTATGACGTGTCTATTAGTAGAGTGATTTGGCAAAATTGGACTTGTTATAGAAAAAAGATTTTGTTTCGCAACTTAAATTTGGAGCAATGTTTTTTATTTTTAAGTGTAAGTAAAACGGTGTTGGGTTTTTGTGAAGTAGCCAGCTTTTAATTTTTGGACACAGTAAAATATAAGGTAGAAATAATAGTTCGTTAAATCTTATTAGACAATTTTTGATCCATTGTGATGCTGCAATAGTAACAGTTCAAAGTCAGTGGTAGAAATCGAACTACTATTGTTCTTCAAAATTGACACGTGGGATATCAGGATGCTAAAAAACGAAATACTTCGGCAAATACAGACGCCATCTCAAAAAGAACTTAAATTTGTTATCCCCAAATTGTCTACTGTAATATAAACGTGCTAATTTTCTTACAACATTTCAACATAATAAAAAATGTGTGCGAAATCCTAAATTTGTGGACAATTTGTATTCTGATATAATTTGAACAGATAAAAATGCATTATGATCGGTCGTGCCGAAATTTCGATACCCATCACCATGGATATAAGTATAGAATTTTCGTCAACATTTGTGAATCCAAGACGTTTTTCGTATTATCGGTATATAGAGCAACACCCAAATAAAGTCTGATCTAGACAAAATAGAGAAATGATGTCAAGTTTGCCAAAACTAATCATTTTATGTTTTCTCCACATCAGGAAAAACTAAGCATTTTATGGTCCCGTAATCTTAAATCGGGAGATGGTTCAATATTGCAGCTATATCCAAATTCAGACCGATGTCTATGGTACTTGGCAAAAATGTCGAGGGTCTAATACAAATCACAGTTCCAAATATTATTCTGGCTAAAAATGCGCCTTACATGGGCTCAATATCCCAAATCGGTCTTATTTCACCTTTATCCACTAAAGGGCGCTATGTAGAATTTATTCAGCAAAAGTGTCGAGGGGTGTAATAAATCTCATTGATCTAAATTTCTTCAGAAAAGAAAACTAAATGCGTCATTTATGAGCTAAAGTTAGGTAATGTTGAAAAAACTGTGCAAATATAAATCCGCCCCATGTCACTATAGCCAATATGCATGTGCCGACCAGAAAGGCTTCGGGTTAACCAATCGTATCGATGGCAGTGCCCTGGCCTTCACTGCCAAATAGTTTGCTTTTTCATTCCCCTTACTCATCTATGGCCCGGCACCCAAACGATGCGGATCATGCCATCCAAGACTTTTCGTGATCTTACCGTCCTGGTTGTTATTGTCCTGATGGCCAATTTACTGTCCGTAAAGATGTTTACAGTCGGCGTCCTCGCGATAACACCACACCACCTCACGCATCCCGTGATCGCCCGGATCTCCATCTGCAGGACCGTGTTATGGTCAGGCAGTCGAAAACATATCTCAATCAGTGGGATCTGTATGTAGAGAGGCCCACTCTGTGCTCTAGCTTTGATCCATCTGTTTAGAATGATCTTCCAGATGAAAATAACAGAGTTCCATCAATTAAAGATTGTGCCGCTGGCAGCAGTGCCTCGCACCCGACCTGCGATAGCCAACCTCTTCCATTCCTTCCTGGCTTCCTATAGTCATCTCGATTACACCGTGATGGTATGACCTACTCCTATCCTATATCCATTCTCCGATCGCCTTAAGTCTCATAAGTGCAGTGGCTGCCTCACTCTTAATGTGTATTTCTATCAGTCGGATATATAGAATAGTGCAGCGTAGTTCTCATCGCTCGGCCTATGCCAAGACAACATGTTCTCTGACCTGTTGTATTATTTTTATGTTGCACTTATGTTGTCCACTGCAATCCACCAAACTACTGAGGCGTAAGTAAGTATTGGTCTAATCACGCTCCTGTAGAGTCAGTGAACTATGCTCGGATTCAAGCCCCATTTCCAGCCTACGGCCCGTCTACTTAGTGCCCAACATCTGTGAGCCTTCTCTGTTCGCTCCTGAGTGTGACACTTTCAATCCACTTACCTATCCAAGATCACTCCTAAGTATATGACCTTGTCAGATATCGAAATCATTTTATTGGGGAAACGTGGTGCGTTAAGTTGGCCCACCTTCGCCTTCCTCGCGAACAGACAAATTTCTGTCTTCTCTGGGTTAGACCCCTAGGTTTAGCCCAGTCGTTCGAATCCACTTTCCTATCCAAGATCACTCCTAAGTATATGACCTTGTCAAATATCGAAATCGTTCCATCGAAGAAACGTGGTGCGTTAAATTGGCCCACCTTCGTCTTCCTCGCGAACAGACAGATTTCTGTCTTCTCTGGGTTATACCCCTAGGTCTAGCCAAGTCGTATGCCATCTGCAAGGCCTTTCCACCCTTCTGTTTGGTTGGTTTGGATCCTTACCCCTTAGAAGTATTATAGCATCGTCTGAGTAGCAGTCGGGTTCAAATCCCTCCTTAGTCAGCATCCGGAATAGGTCATTTATGGTGGTCACCCATAGGAGTTGCGACATAATGCGCCCCTGTGGCGTGCTCTGTGCCACTTTTTCCTTTATATTTATGTCATGGGACACACAGTTTATCCACCTGTTCCACAGCATATGGTTTATCCAGTCTCTAATGACCCGGTCCTCCTGATATTAGTTTGAGGATTGGATCTGTGTGTAGGTCCGCACATTGTTGAAAGCCGCCTTGATGTAAACGCATACCGCCATTGTATAAGTCTGGCATCGAAGGATTCTTCTATTTTATGCACAACCTCGTGCAATGCAATCTCCATCGACCTTCCCGTGACATTAGCATGCTGTTTGTATATGAACAGTTCGCTGAATATCCCACTCTTTATCTCTTGGCAACAACAATACGTTCCATAGTTTTGAGTAGGTCTTTGGTGTCGCATAACTTACCTTGCCCGGCTTTGGTGTAAATATCATACTTGCTTTCTGCCAGGCTTTAGGAGAATATGCAAGTCCTAGGCACGCTGTGGAAATACTGGCCAGATGGAGCGGTTGATAGTCGGTCTCCTTCTGTAGTAACGCCGGAAATATTCCAATGGGTCCGCTTGACTTAAACGGTTTGAAGCTCCTCATGGCTTCCTTTTTTATAAATTCTGTAACGATAAGTCTTCAACTTCATTATTCCAAAACTCCAATGTCACCGTGAGTTGCGTCGTAGCCTGCGGAAAATTCGTTTTAGAGCCTCAACATTTTTTACGTTGTCTCTGCATCTTACTGCCATGTCGTATATTAATGTTTCAGTTTGAACATGGGTTTTCCATCGCCATTAACGATGTAGACGTGTTCGCAAAAAAATGTCCAGGATTCAAGTTTTCAGCTCTTATAGTCGCATTGTATTGTTTGAACCGTGTGTAATACACATCCCAAAAACTTTCACCTTTTTATACCCACCACCACAGGATGGGGGTATACTAGTCTAGTCATTCCGTTTGTAACACCTCGCAATATTCGTCTAAGACCCCATAATGTATATATATTCTTGATCATCTCGATGTTCTAAGTCGAACTAGCCATGTCCGTCCGTCTGTCGAAATCACGATAGCGCTCGAAAGCTATCCACTTGAAATTTTGCCCAGATTCTTAATATTAATCTAGGTCGTTGGCGAACGGGCCTATCGGTTAATTTATAGATATAGCTCCCATGTAAACCGATCTCTCCATTTGACTTCTTGAGCCACTGGAAGGTGTAATTTTCGTCCGATTTGGCTGAAATTTGCATTTGGTGTTCCGTTATGACTTCCAACATCTGGGTTAAGTACGGTCCGAATCGGTCTATAACCTGATGTAGTTCCCATATAATCCGATCTCCCGATCATCCTTGTTCGGTTCCTAGAAGCTTAAATTTTTGGTGGTTTGACGGAAGTTTAGTATGTATGGGTTGCCCAAAAAGTAATTGCGGATTTTTCATATAGTCGGCGTTGACAAATTTTTTCACAGCTTGTGACTCTGTAATTCCATTCTTTCTTCTGTCAGTTATCAACTGTTACTTTTAGCTTGCTTTAGAAAAAAAGTGTAAATAAAGTATATTTGATTAAAGTTTATTCTAAGTTTTATTAAAAATGCTTTTATTATCTTTTAAAAAATCCGCAATTACTTTTTGGACAACCCAATAGATATTACTATTGCGAAGGAATATGTACCATACACTTTGACTTCTAACTTTGTCATATATGACCCCATATAAATCCATCTCATTCCCTAAATGCCCTCTTTGTAGGCAGTAATTATATGGGTAATTTTAGGCCAATCGAATAAGAATTGAGCTCTCTAGAGCATCGAAAGTAAAATCGTGAGATTGGGTTATAGAAAGCTATGTCAGGTTATAGACCAATTCAAGCCACACTCGAAATAGCTGTTGAAAGTCTTAATAGAAATCATACTGCAAAACGTCAGCTCAATCGGATAAGAATTTCTGCCCCTAGAGCTCGAAAAATTCAAATCGGGACATCGGTTCGTAATGCGGGTTCCTTGGTAAAGGCTTCTTCTATCTAAGCATGGACTGTGCAGCGGGTTTCAAAAAGTTGGCAATGATTATATTAGGTTAGGTAAACGTTCAAAATTCAGGGTGTGTGGTCAGTACAGCCGACTTCTTTCCGATTCCGTTTTGACTTCTTAAGCCCTTAGGAGCCTACATCAATAACCGAATTGAATATCTTTAAAAAAAATCCGATACCAAATGCGTTTATTAGTTTAAATGTAAGCATTTTTACTTATGTTTTTATAACGTCCACCATAGGATGGGGGTATACTAATTTCGTCATTCTGTTTGTAACTACTCGAAATATTCGTCTGAGACCCCATAAAGTATATATATTCTTGATCGTCGCGACATTTTATGTCGATCCAGCCATGTCGGTCCGTCTGTCCGTCCGTCCGTCCGCCTGTCTGTCGAAAGCACGCTAACTTCCGAAGGAGTAGAGCTAGTCGCTTAATATTTTGCACAAATACTTCTTATTAGTGAAGGTTTGTTAGGATTGTACATGGGCCATATGGGCGCATGTTTTGATATAAAGGGATCTTGAACCATGAAGTCTTGAGTCTTTTGCAGGCGCAATTCCTATCCTATTTGGCTGAAACTTTTTAAGAACATGTTTTGTTATGACTTCCAACAACTGTGCTAAGTATAGTTCAAATCGGTTCATAACCTAATAAAGCTGCCATGTAAACCGATCTCGTATCTAGACTTTTTGACCCTCTAGAGGTCGCAATTCTTATTCGATTTGTCTGAAATTGTGAAAATGTTACCACGGCTTCTTTTATACGTGAAAAATATCGTCTGTTTGGGTACATTGCCGGTTTACCTCCCATTTATTATATTTAATATATAAACCGATCTGGGATCTTGACTTCTTGAGCCTCTGAAGGGCTCAATTATTATCCAATTTGGCTGAAATTTTGTACAACGGCTTCGCACGTGACCTTCAATTTAAATGCCAAATATGGTCTGTATCTGTCTATAGCCTGATATAGCTCCCATTTAAACCGTACTTTCGAATTGTTTGAAATTTTACACAACGACTTTTACTATGGTCTCCAACATTCAATGCACCTTGGGGTCTTCTATTGTTTTTAACATCCAAGCCAAGTATGGCCAGTAGCGGTTTAAAACCTGACATAGCTCCAATAGTATAGCAACGAGGTAACGGGCAAACAACTTGACAAATGCAATGGTGGAGGGTATATAAGATTCGGCCCGGCCGAACTTAGCACGCTTTTATTTGTTTCTTCATATTTTACGCTATTTTGATTATATGAAGATAAAGTGGTGTCAATTTCATCATGCAGAACTCCTTAACATTATAGCTATTATCCATTTTCAGTTTGGATTAAAAAGACTTAGTCGTACTTGCGATAACACTGGAAGAAGTGAACTGGTTTGGAATTGGGACAAATGAATCGCTTCTGGACATTCCCAAGTGAATTCAATAAGCCTTCCCTTCAAATGCACGAAATGACTAAAGCGATACTAATGTACACAGTACTAAGTTATGCAGGATCAGCGAAAGAAAAATGGTCGTGAGCATATTTGAACCGGCCAAACTTAATGTTGCAAAACTTGTGGCTGCATGTTAAATTTAAAATTAAAATTTATAAATTACGGCATGTCGATGCCATTAACGAAGAAACTTTCATTACCCTTTATATAAAATTCACTACAATTACTTCCTATTTTACCATCAAATTTTTGCACTTCACAAGCAGAAGTTATGTAAATAACTAAATTTTACCTTTATTCTCAATTTTTGTTAATTTTCCCCAAAATTGATGTAAAGAAAGTTTTGACTTGATTGCACAAACATAATTACACATCAAAGTATTATGGAAATGTATTATGTATAAATAATTATAAATTTATTTCAAATGGCCTTGTATTAAAAGGAAACTTATGAATTTGTTAGAAAATGCGTACAAAAGGTAAGTTATGTTTATGAGCTATTCCATAGTTAAACGAAAATTGAAGTAAACTTTATTTGTACCCACCACAGGATGGGGGTATACTTACCTAGTCTTTCCGTTTGTAACACCTCCAAATAATGGTCTACTACCCAAAAAAGAAAAGAATGATTTTTTATGTATTATCTTTTTGGAAACACTGGTTCAAACAGTTCGCTCACGTTTCGTGTTGTGTTTTACTGTCAAACATCTTCAGTTTGGTCTATAATTTAATCATAAATCGTCTTACAATCGAACAATGCTTGCAAACTATTGAATTTTATTATAAAAATGAGTGCTCTGTTAAGTATGTTCATGGCGCGCTTCTTTCATTTTACGACGAAGCTCATATTTGGATCAATGCGTACGTAAGTAAGCAAAATTATCGATTTTGGAGTGAAGATCAGCCAGAAGCATTTCAAGAGCTACCAATGCACCCAGAAAAAGTCACAGTTTGGTGCGGTTTATGGGCTGGTGACATCATTGGACCGTACTTCTTCAAAGATTAATGCGAATCGTAACGTAACTGTGAATGGTGAGCGCTATCGTGAGATGACATCCAACTTTTTTTTGTCACAAATGCAAGAACTTGACTTGCATGACATGTGGTTTCAACAAGACGTTGCCACATGCCACACAGCACTCGTAACAATGGATTTATTGAGAGGTGAGTTTGGTGAAAATTTTATTTCACATTCGGGACCTGTCAATCGGCCTCCTAGACTATTTTCTGCGTGGCTACATTAAAGCTAATGTCTATGGAGACAAGCCCCATTCAAGTGACACATTGGAAGGCAACATTCAAGCATTTCTTCGTGAGATACCGTCTAAAATATTGAAAAGAGTATGCCAAAATTGGACTAAGCGGATGGACCATTTGAGGCGCAGTCACGGTCAAAATTTGCATGAAATAATCTTCAAACATTAAATTATATGGACCGTACCTACCGCGGAGGAACGAATAAAGATATTTGTTAGCCTTTCCAATATAAGACGGTATGAAGCCGCATTTTTTGTCCGATTTGGCTGAAATTTCGTGCTAAGTGTTTTGTTGAGACAGTCCAAATCGGTCTTAAACCTGATATAATTCGCATATAAACCGATCTCCCGACTTGCCTTCTTGAGCCACTGGCCCACTGTGGTTTGAAATCGAAAAACTCTCAAAATCCTTTTGCAACTGTAAAATAGATAAACAAGTAAAAGCGTGCTAAGTTCGGCCGGGCCGAATCTTATATACCCACCACCATGGATCGCATTTGTCGAGTTCTTTTCCCGGCATCTCTTCTTAGGCAACAAAAAGGATAAAAGAAAAGATTTGCTCTGCTATTAGAGCGATATCAAGATATGGTCCGGTTCGGACCACAATTAAATTATATGTTGGAGACCTGTGTAAAATGTCAGCCAATTAATAAGAATTAAAGAGAGATTGATTTATATGGGAGCTGTATCAGGCTATAGACCAATGCAGACCATAATAAACACTTATGTTGATGGTCATGAGAGGATCCGTCGTACAAAATTTCAGGTAAATCTGATAATAATTGCGACTTCAAGAGGCTCAAGAATCCCCGATCGGTTTATATGGCAGCTATATCTGGTTAAAAACCGATCTGAACCTTATTTGGCACAGTTGTTGAAAGTCATAATAAAATACGTCATGCAAAATTTCAGCCAAAACGGATAATAATTGCGTCCTCTAGAGGCTCAAGAAGTCAAGATCCCAGATCGGTTTATATGGCAGCTATATCAGGTTATGAACCGATTTAAACCATACTTGCCACAGTTGTTGGAAGTCATAACAAAACACGTCGTGCAAAAGTTCAGCCAAATCGGATAAAAATTGATCCCCCTAAAGGCTCAAGAAGTCAAGACCCCAGATCGGTTTATATGGCAGCTTCATAACAAAACACGTTGTGCAAAATTTCTTTCCAATCGGATAAGAATTGCGCCCTGTGAAGGCTCAAGAAGTCAAGTCCCAAGATCGGTTTATATGGCAGCTTCATAACAAAATACGTTGTGCAAAATTTCTTTCCAATCGGATAAGAATTGCGCCCTGTGGAGGCTCAAGAAGTCAAGTCCCAAGATCGGTTTATATGGCAGCTTTATCAAAGCATGGACCGATATAGCCCATTTACAATCCCAACCGACCTACACCAATAAGAAGTATTTTTTCAAAATTTTTAGCGGCATAGCTGCCATATAAACCGATCTTGGGTCTTGATTTTAAAACAAATAACTCGCTGATTTCATTCAGTAGAACATTTAGTCAATACTTATGTTAAAACTTAAAAAAAAATTATCTTATCTTTGAAATTTGTGAATTTTTTCAGAAAAGGAATCGCGAAAAACATTAGTTTTCAATCGTGAAAAACGTACTATGGCTTTGAGGAGAAAATTTAATTTGACACATGCATTGGGAAAAAATACAGCGAATAGACAGGATTGTCGAGTGTGGTTAATGTGGTAATTATATCATAGATGTGCTTTCAAGTACAACATACCAACGCACGGCCCTTGAAGCCTTCACACCTAATATGGTTGAAAAGTCTTCTAACCAAAGACGAAACGCGGCCCATTTACAATTCCAACCAACCTCCATTAATAGGAAGTATTTGTGCAAAATTTCAAGCAGCTACCTTTACTCCTATTAAAGTAAGTGTGCTTTCTACAGACAGACAGACTATCGGACGAACATGTTTAAGTCAACTTAGGATGTCAAGATGATCAAGATTAAATATGCTTTGTTGGATCTCAGATCAATATGTCGATGTGTTACAAACGGAATAACGAAATTAGTTTACTCCCATCGTATGGTGGAGGAAATAAAATAAGTGATAACAAAACCCTTCCATCATAGGATGTACATTCATTATAGGCAAGGATATTAAAAGGTTAATTTAAATTATTCTGCCGAATTTCAGTAAAATCGAACAAAATCCACGCAATTTATAACTTCAATAAGTTAAATCCATAGAACGGCCTTCATTGCATCCGTACCCAAAAGTGTTCAGATTTGGACTAGAATTCTATTGCGACCATATGTCCCAAATTTTAGCGAAATGGAGTAATAAAATAAACCTTATTTTTTAACTGATAGAAAACGATGTTGCCACATCTTCAACCAATGGTGTAATTATCATACACAGATGTTGTTGCAAATATTCTCAACATGCAGCACAGTGAGAGAGAATCGAAAAGGAAAACTAGTGAAAAATCTCCCGTTCGAGAACGGATGGAGAAAGTTCTTTGAAATGGTTGTGAATGGTTAGAGCGGAGGTGTTTACGAGATCATGTGCAAAATTCCAAGTCACTGGTGGTCCGGGCTCCTATAGGCGCCTCAAGTTGGTAACTTCGGCATTTTGAAACATTATTCGACCTACATAATCTTCATTTGTGGTCACTTTCCATTTTTAGCCCAAATACAAATGTCATAATATTTCATATTTCGCTTAAGGCCAAAAAATGGAAAATATATATGGCAGCTATATCCAATCTTGACCAAATTCGGTAAGAATAACAAAACTCATTGTGCTAAATTTCATCGAAATCGATTAGAAAATTCAACTTTCATGGGCCTCAAACATTAAATCGGGATATCAGTATATATGGCAGCTGCTTTCAACTCTGGACCGTATTGAACAGGCATGTCGAGGAGCATTGCACAACTCGCTATACAAAATTTTAACGAAATCGGACAATATATACGCCTTTATGGGCCCAAGACCCTAAATTGCGAGAACGGTCTATATATATGACAGGACAAACGGATCTAATGGACCCAAACCCTTAAATCAAGAGATCAGTCTTTATGGCTGCTATATCCAAATCTGGACCGATCTGACCCAAACAAGTAAAAAGGCGTTAAGTTCGGCCGGGCCGAACTTTGGATACCCACCCCCTCGGGTATATATGTAAACCACCTTTCGTCAAAAACCGGTGAAAAATGCATACCTTATGCCTCATAGCTGCTATATCGATATATGTTCCGAGACATAGAACAATTCATTGTTCAATTGTGTATAACAAATTATTGGTCTCTTTAGTAGCTATATCTACCCTAAATCGGCGGATCGATCTATATGTTGGCTATATCAAGATATAGTCCGATATTGCTCATCTTCGAACTTAACCTGCTTATGGACCAAAAAAGAAGTTTCTGCACAATATCGCTATTTTTAAAGACTGTAGCGTGATATCAACAGACAGACGGACGGACATGGCTTGTTCGTCTTAGATTTTTACGTTGATCAAGAATATATATAATTTATAGGGTCTGAAGTTGATATTTCGATGTGTTGCAAACAGAACGACAAAATTAATATATTCCCATCCTTAGGTGGTGGGTATAAAAAGGATGTCGAAGGGTCTTACATTAGTTTTTTTCCCGAATTTCATGAAAAATGCACCTTTTATGGGCACAAGACCTTAAATCGAGGGATCGGTCTATGTGCCAGTTATATCTAAATCGGGACCGATCTGGACCGTATTAACATAGATGATGGAGGTCATAAGTAACATACTCTCCCAAATCGGATAATAAATGTGGTTTTAATGGGCTTAAGACCTAAATCGGTAGATGGGTCTATATGGGGTCTATGTCAAGATATAGTCCGCTACAGCCATCTTCGAAGTTAACCTGCCTGTACGCAAAAAAAGAATCTGTGCAAAGTTTCGGCTCTATATCTCTATTTTGAAAGACTTTTGCGTGATTTCAACAGACAGACGGACATGGCATCGTCTTAGATTTTTATACCCACCATCATAAGATGGGGGTATACTAATCTAGTCATTCCGTTTGTAACACCTCGAAATATTCGTCTAAGAATCCATAAAGTCTCGACGTTCTGATTCGAAATAGCCATGTCCGTCCGACCGTCCGTCCGTTTGACGAAATCACGATAGCGGTCAAACGCGTAAAGCTAACTGCTTGAAATTTTGCACACCTACTTTATATTGATGTAGGTCGTTGGAGATTGCAAATAGGCCATATCGGTTCAGATTTAGATATGTCTCCCATATAAAACGATCTCCCGATTTGACTTTTGAGCCTCTGGCAGACACAATTTTAGTCCGATTCGGCTGAAATTTTGCCCGTGGTATTGTGTTATGACTTCCAAGGGCTTTGCTAAGTACGCTCCGAATCGGTCTGTAACCTGATATGGCCCATATATAAACCGATCTCCCGATTTAAATTCTTGAGCCCTTGAAAGCCGCAATTTTTGTCTGATTCCCCCAACCCCAAAAACACCCCCCAATTCG
This sequence comes from Stomoxys calcitrans, assembly GCF_963082655.1. Taxonomy (NCBI): domain Eukaryota; kingdom Metazoa; phylum Arthropoda; class Insecta; order Diptera; family Muscidae; genus Stomoxys; species Stomoxys calcitrans. The sequence goes on along the minus strand of NC_081555.1, from coordinate 82,504,933 downwards.
GACATATTTACCGACCATGGCAATATGGGACTCAAATTAAAGGTATTTGCGAGTAGAATACGAATCTGATATCCCAATGTGGGACCACGTTTCTGGGGGTCCACCCCTTCCCCAAACAGGACTTATTTACTGACCATGGAAATATGGGGCTCAAATTAAAGGGTTTTCAGTGTAGAATTCGAATCTGATATCCAAATATGAGACCAAGTGGTTGGGGGGCCGCCTGTCCCCAAAAACCTCCCCCAAAGGGGATACATTTATGACCATAGCCACATGGGTCTCAAATGAAAGGTTTTTGGGAGTAAAGCACAAATCTGATATCAATATTCGGGAAAATTGGCTATGGGGCCATCCCACCCCACAACACCACCCAAACCCCAAAACACCACTAAATCGGACATATACCGATCATGGCAATATGGGACTCAAATGAAAGGCATTTGCGAGTAGAATACGAATCTGATATCCAAATGTGGGACCACGTTTCTGGGGGTTGGACCCTTCCCCAAATCACCCCCCAAACAGGACTTATTTACTGACCATAGGAATATAGGGCTTAATTAAAAGGTATTTGAGTGTAGAAGTAGAATCTGATATCCAAATTTGAGACCAAGTGTTTGGGGGCCGCCCCTCCCCAAAACCACCCCCCAAAAGGGACAAGTTTACGACCATAGCCATATGGGGCTCAAATGAAAGGTCTTTGGGAGTAAAGCACGAATCTGATATCAATATTTGTGAAAAGTGTCTATGGGACAACCCCACCCCCACAACACCACCCAAATAGTAACTATTTGCTGACTTTTCCAATATGAGGCTCAAATAAGAGAGTTTTTAAAGTGGAACACGAATCCGATGTATATTTTCAAGGCCAACTCACTGAGTGGCCGCCAATCCTCCAAAACACCCCCCAAGCCGGTCATGTTTGCCGACTATGGAAATATGGGGCTCAAATTAAAGGTATTTGGGAGTAGACCACGTATCTGATATTAACATTAGGGACCAACTGTCTAGGGGACGTCCCACCACCATAAAAACCTCCAAATAGGACGTATTTGCTCACCAATACAATTTGGGTCTTAAAAAGAGTGGAACTAACTTTCATAGTTTTTAGGGCCAATACCCCAAACCGGACATATTTGCTGACTTTTGCAATAAGGAGTTTAAACGGGATTTGAAAACGAATTTGGTATCCAATTTTTAGGCCAATGGCAATATGAGGTTCAAATAAATGATATATAGATATATGAGAATAGAGAACGTAACTGATATATTTTCCGGGCTTAGTGTTTGGGCGACCACCACAATCCCCAAAACACCCCTAAATCGGCCATATATACCGGCCATGTCAATGTGGGCCTAAATAAAAGGTATTGGGGGGTAGAGTAAGAATTCATAGCCATTTTCGGAACCAATTTTCTGGGGGTCTACCCCTTTCCAAAAATACCCCACAAACAGCAATTTTTGAGTGACCATCGCAATATGGGGCTCAAATAAAGGTATTAGGGGTAGAATACGAAGTTGATATCCAAATGTAGGACCATGTATTTAGGGCATCACTCCTTTCCAAAAACACCCCCAAAGGGAAAAAATTTTTCGGCCAAGGCAATATGTGGCTCAAATGAAACGTATTTGAGATAAGAAAACGAATTTGATAACCTATTTTGGGCCATGTGTTTGGGCGACGCCTCATCCTGTAAACTCCTCTTAAGCCAATGGCAATATGGGGTTTAAATAAATGGTATTTGAGAGAAGAGCACGATGCTGATATTTTTTCAGGGCCATGTATCTGGGAGTACACCTTACATCCAAACTTAAATTCGTAGACCAATAAAGATCATATGGGATTCAGATAAATGCACTTATTATTAAATTATTAGTCAAGCGATATACTATTTTCGTAGCATGACTAAAAATCTTTAATTGTCGAAAATAAATATTCCAAGAAAACTTTTGTTCCATATAAAGTAAAAGAAGGCGCAGCGGCAAAATCCATTGTGGTGGGTTCTCAAGAATTTAGCTCTCTTTTAGTTGTTTCTATTATGAAGGATATGTATTCTCTATTGGGTCAGAAATGGTTATTTCAAGGTGTTGCCAATGGAATGACAAAATGAATATACCCCCGTCCGTCGATGGTGGGTATAAAAATCGTGTGTATGCGTTTCTCTATTTGCAAAACAGGTTTTCTCCTTTATAGAATGTGACGATCTAATACGCACAGGCGGTTGTGGAGCATTGGGGTAAGACATTTGTAAATACACAATCATGATGGATGGTTTGAACAATGTTCCGATCCACAGAAGTACAAAAAAGCTTCTTGCAGTCTTAAAAAATACTGTTCTAGACGTTATGCGAATGTTAACGCCTGGCATATATTCGAACGTTTCAATCGGTAAAAAACTGTTATTAAATTATGGACATTTGTGGTTGATCTGCTAACATCTGCGCGTTCATTCTCTTTTATGAAACAATGGGGTCAATATGCTGAACGCATGTTTTCGAATACTGGCGAGATACACAGACATTTTTTTCAGCACTGGCGACATTTGTGAGTTATAGTGCCATGTAAAAACGTTTCCCCAAAAGAGGTGTTGCAGGCTTTTGTGGCTATAAAAAGATGGCCCCTTCTCTTTGAGCTTAAAACTTGAATCGGACAGCACTCATTGATATGTTCCTTAATGGAATGTTTATGTGCAAATTTGCATCTGGCGCTCATAAGAATTTTTACATCTGTACTAAGCTGTTGCGGAACTTCACATACATAAATTTAATATCTACATTTTTGTGAAACCATTAATGGAGAAACCATTAGGAAGAAAGCTGAATTACTTAAAATTTATTTGCGTGAACATATAAAGAAAAGAAATTTCTAGAAAACGAAAGTGAATTTAAAACATTACGTCTTCGATATCCTTCCTTATTGCAATCTAAGAACACTTTTCGAAATGTGGTAAAATATGCAAATAATTTTATACTTAATTTAAATTGAGTGTAGGATGTAAAATGGTATAGAATGTGTTAAGGTATTTATTAACTTATTATACATATGTATTTCCAGCAGGAAAACTTTCAAGTGCTACCATTAAAAATATTAGCACTCTGTTGTACTTCGTTCGTCAATTAAAATCACATGGTAGGTTGTTGAATCTTTCCAAATTAGTTCTGTATTTTTTGAAATCACTAGGTTGGCAATTTCTTTGTTCGACAAGCATATTATCATTTCAATTTCAAACCATATTCTGTATACATATGTTTATTTAATTAAATATTGGCTTGTATTCCTATCATTTGAATTAAATTATTTGGGGGAGTTAATGAAATGAATTCTTAGTAAAGCTGACACTGTAAACCGAAAACACTATATGGAAATGGTATCTGTAGGGTTGTGGTAAAGGCGCTATTGTAATTTTACAGCAGAATTATGATCAAAGTGATTTTATAATGTACAGAATAGCGAACACAAAGTGTTATCAAGTTCACCTCTGTCAAACTAGAAAGAAGTAAAAAGGCGTTAAGTTCGGCCGGGCCGAACTTTGGATACCCATAAAATTCGTATTTATTGTCCGATATCGTCCTATACAATTTGGTTCGGTCCAGATATGGATATAGCTGCCACATACACCGATCTTTCGATTTAAGGGTTTGGCCCCATAAAAGACGCATTACTAATCCGATTTCGCTGAAATTTGTCACAGTGACTTATGTTTGGCTTTTCGACATCCGTGTCATATATGGTTCAGATCTATATTTGGATATAGCTACCAAAAAGACCAATATTTTGTCCTACAAGGTGGTTTACATATATACCCGAAGTGGTGGGTATCCAAAGTTCAGCCGGCCGAATTTAACGCCTTTTTATACCCTCCACCATAGGATGGGGGGTATACTAATTTCGTCATTCTGTTTGTTTGAATATTTCGAGTAGTTACAAACAGAATGACGAAATTATTGTAGTATACCCCCCATCCTATGGTGGAGGGTATAAAAAAGTAACCTCGAAAAAGAAAATCAATGTTAGGAATTCCGTGCTACTTACAAAATCCTTAAGTGTCGGCCATGCCACTCCCCTAAGTTGGTTCATGTCTCGTATAGTGTCTTCACCTATGTACTGGCATCTGTGAGACGCGAAAGCCGAGCAATGACAAAGAAAATGCTCCAACGACTCATTAACCAAATTTCGTCAAAATCCGGCGAACAAGGCGCCATCTATGAGCCTATAGCAGCCATCGAATAAATGGTTCGATTTGGACCAAATTCAATGGGACGTCGAGGGGCCCAACATAATTCACTGTTCCAATTTCAGAAAAATCGGACAATGGATATACCATATATGTATGTGTTCAAGGCCGTAAAGCGGTGTGTGTGTGTCCATCTTCGAACAAAGCCTGCTTATGAACAAAAACAAAACATCAGTGAAACGTTTTAACTCAATATATTTCTTTTTACGGACTTAAGCGTGATTTCAACAAAGCAGACGGACAGACATGGCTAGACCGTCCTATATTTTTTCGACGATCAAGAAAATTTTACATACTACCGATAAATATTGCCCCAATCGGTAAACATCTCCGGTTGGGAGGTTTTTGGGGATGAAGCGACCCCCAGATACTTGAGGCAAAATTTTTGTACCAAATTCGTATTCTGCTTTAAAATACCTTTCGATAAAATCATGGAAAGTGTCAAATTGGGCTTTTGCTTTTATATAAAAGTTTTAATAAACTTCTTCATTTGGAATTGAATCAGAGATATACTTGTTGTCGATTTGTCGGATACCACTTGCCTTAAAAATTATCTTTCCTTATCCTTGTCCCAGTCTCTGCATATATTACCAGATTTTTGGGGTTCTTGTCTCTGAAGAGGGATGTTTCTACCGCAAACCTTTGCTGCAACAAGTTAATAATCCAAAACCACTATCGACCTTATGATCGATAGCTGGTCAAAACTTGAAACCTGGGTGACAACCTTCCAACTATTCATGTAAAGGGTGATTTTTTTGAGGTTAGGATTTTCATGCATTAGTATTTGACAGATCACGTGGGATTTCAGACATGGTGTCAAAGAGAAAGATGCTCAGTATGCTTTGACATTTCATCATGAATAGACTTACTAACGAGCAACGCTTGCAAATCATTGAATTTTATAACCAAAATCAGTGTTCGGTTCGAAATGTGTTCATTCACCGTAACGTTGCGTCCAACAGCATCTTTGAAAAAATACGGTCCAATGATTCCACCAGCGTACAAACCACACCAAACAGTGCATTTTTCGGGATGCATGGGCAGTTCTTGAACGGCTTCTGGTTGCTCTTCACTCCAAATGCGGCAATTTTGCTTATTTACGTAGCCATTCAACCAGAAATGAGCCTCATCGCTGAACGGTGAATGAACACATTTCGAACCGAACACTGATTTTGGTAATAAAATTCAATGATTTGCAAGCGTTGCTCGTTAGTAAGTCTATTCATGATGAAATGTCAAAGCATACTGAGCATCTTTCTCTTTGACACCATGTCTGAAATCCCACGTGATCTGTCAAATACTAATGCATGAAAATCCTAACCTCAAAAAAATCACCCTTTATATGTCTCTACCATATTTTTTCCGAAGCCAAATCTGTTAACACCAATCCAATGTTGGACGTTAGATTGTGGAGTATAATTTACCGATTGTTGGACCAAAGATTTTCTTCTTCTCCTTCTTGGATAGCGCGATTAAAATGTATTGGTATATTCATTCCATGTGATTGCTGAAATGCTCCGTTCAAGGTTGAGGCCTCGATTCAGCTAACTTAAAACTAAAACAAATAAAAAGGCTTTAAGTTCGGCCGGGCCGAACTTTGGATACTCGGGTATATATGTAAACCACCTTTCATCAAAACCAGTGAAAATTTCATATCTTATGTCCCATAGCAGTTACATCGAAATATGATCCGATTTGAACCAAATACTAATAAGTACAAGTCATTGTTCAATTATAAATAACAAAATATTGGTATTTTTAGAAGCTACAATATATCTAAAAATAAACCGATCTGAACCCTATACAACATGGATGTCGAAAAGCCTAACATAAGTCAATGTGTCAAATTTCAGTTAAATCGGATTATAAATGCGCATTTTTTGGAGTCAAGACTTTAAATGGAGATATCATCTATATGGCAGCTATATGCAAATCTTGATCGATCTAGACCAAATAGCACAAATATGCCCCTCCACATCACTTAACTCTCTGTCCCAAATTTCGGCATCATCGGACAATAAATGCGCCTTTTATGGGCCCAAAATATTAAATGGAGAGATCGGTCTATATGGCAGCTATATCCCAGACTTGACCGATCTGTGCCATAATGAATAACTATGTCAAGGGGTTTAACTTAATTCAATGTCCCAAATTTCGGCGAGATCAGAAAATAAATGCGCCGTTTTTGGGCCTAAGACCCTTAATAGCAGCTTTATCCAAATCTAGGCCGAACTGAGCCAAACTGACGAAGGGTATCGAGGGGTCTAAAACAACTCACTGTCCCAAATTTCAGCAAAGTCGGATAATAAATGTGGCTTTTATGGGCCTAAGATCCTAAATCGGAGGATCGGTCTATATGGGGGCTATATCAAGATAAAATCCGATATAGCCCATCTTCGAACTTAACCTCCTTATGGACAAAAAAAGAATCTGTGCAAAGTTTCAGCTCAATATCTCTATTTTTGAAGACTGTAGAGTGATTTCAATAGACAGACGGACAGACGGACGGACATGTCTAGATCGTCTTAGATTTTTACGCTGATCAAGAATATATAAACTTTATAGGGTCGGAAATGGATATTTCGATGTGTTGCAAACGGAATGACAAAATGAATATACCCCCATCCGTCGGTGGTGGGTATAAAAATTACTAATAAATAGTATTTGTGCAAAATTTCAAGTGGCTAGCTTTACTCCTTCCAAAGTTAGCATACTTCCGACAGACAGACGGACGGACGGACAGACGGAAATGGCTAGATCGACTTTAAATGACATGACGATCAAGAATATATATACTTTATGGGGTCTCAGACTCATTTTTCGAGGTGTTACAAACAGAATGACGAAATTAGTATACCCCCATCCTTTGGTGGAGGGTATAAAAAGGGCTATTGTGTCAACCCTCAAAACCCTTTAAGCTCATAAAAACTATGGCAATTGTCTTCTTTATCCACTTTATTCATGAATTTGATATTGTTATATCCACCTCCATAGGATGGGGGTATACATATATAGTCATTCCGTTTGTAACACCTCGAAATATTCGTCCAAGACACCATAAAGTATATATATTCTTAATCGTCTGTACCTTCTGAGTCGATCTAGCCATGTCCGTCCGTCCGCCCGTCTGCCGACATCACGATAGCGGTCGAACGCGTAAAGCTATCCACTTGAAATATTGCACAGATACTTAATATTGATGTAGGTCATTGGGGAATGCAAATGGGCCATGTCGGTTCAGATTTGGATATAGCTCCCAAATAAACCGATCTCCCGATTTGACTTCTTGAGCTCTTACAAGCCGCAAGTTTTGTCTGATTGGCTGAAATTTGGCAATTTCAACAACTGTGCCTAGTACGGTCCGAATCGGTGTATAACCTGATATAGCTCCCATATACACCGATCTCCCAATTTGACTTCTTGAGCCTTTAAAAGACGCAATTTTTGTCCGATTTGGCTGAAATTTTGCATATAGTGTTCTGTTATGACTTCCAACAACTGTGTCAAATACGGTCCAAATCAGTCTATAACCTTATATAGCTCCTATGCAAACCGGTCTCTGATTCATCCTTGTTTGGTTCGTAGAAGCTTTCATTGTTTCTGGTTTGACAATGGTTTGATATGAAAAATAAATTTATGCCCTATAACTAATTTGTATAAATCTTTAGAACGGTGGTGGGTCCCCAAGATTCGACCAGGCAGAACATAGCATGCTTTTGCTTGTTTAATTATCAGTTGTCATGCAGGAATAACCCATCATTGCTTGCTGTAAAAAATTAAGTACATTAATCCTTATGATATTTTATGGTCAACGAGAGAGCAAAATCTGTAATGTCTTCATGTCCGTTGTGCACATGCAGGGAATCCGGCGAACACTTCCAATACCTTTACACAACAATGTTTTAATTTGATATGCAGGTGTTGACAGTTGCGGGGTTTTTTTTATTATATTGGATTTTTTTGAAAAAGTTGGGAATTTACTCTTTTATACAATATATAGATTCCAACGAATATTCCAGGAATGAATATAAATAAACACAAAGTGAAATGGAGATTTTTGCTTATCTTTTCTATAAATACACTGAAAAAATGTTGGCTCAAAATTAAAGATTTTTCTTTATTCACAGGATTTTAGCAATGAAAACGAGCTAAAGAACCAAAATTTTAAAATAAAGATACTATCTTTAATTTAAGTTCCTATTTTCTAACGGGCATGGCCCTCCGTTTAAAATTTCGATCGCTGATTGTTTCTTGGTGTACTTCATTGATAGCTGCCAATTACTAATTTTTTAAATATTATTATTTTTATACCCTCCACCATAAGATGGGGGGTATACTAATTTCGTCATTCTGTTTGTAACTACTCGAAATATTCGTCTGAGACCCCATAAAGTATATATATTCTTGATCGTCGCGACATTTTATGTCGATCTAGCCATGTCCGTCCGTCTGTCCGTCCGTCTGTCCGTCCGTCCGTCCGTCCGTCTGTCTGTCGAAAGCACGCTAACTTCCGAAGGAGTAAAGCTAGACGCTTGAAATTTTGCACAAATACTTCTTATTAGTGTAGGTCGGTTGGTATTGTAAATGGGCCATATCGGTCCATGTTTTGATATAGCTGCCATATAAACCGATCTTGGGTCTTGACTTCTTGAGCCTCTACAGTGCGCAATTCTTATCCGATTAGAATGAAATTTTGCACGACGTGTTTTACTTTGATATCCAACTACTGTGCCAAGTATAGTTCAAATCGGTTTATAACCTGATATAGCTGCCATATAAACCGATCTTGGGTCTTGATTTCTTGAGCCTCTAGCGTGCGCAATTCTTTTCCGATCAGAATGGAATTTTGCACGACTTGTTTTGTTATTATACCCAACAACTGTGATAAGTATGGTTCAAATCGGTCCATAACCTGATATAGCTCCCATATAAACAGATCATGGGTCTTGACTTCTTGAGCCTCTAGAGTGCGCAATTCTTATCCGATTTGAATGAAATTTTGCACGACGTGTTTTGTTATGATATCCAATAACGTTGCCGAGTAGGGTTAAAATCGGTTTAAACCCTGATATAGCTGCCATGTAAACCGATCTTGGGTCTTGACTTCTTGAGCTTCTAGAGGGCGCAATTCCTATCCGATTTGGCTGAAATTTTGCATGACGTATTATATTTTTACTTTCAACAACTGTGTCAAATAAGGTTCAAATCGGTTCATAACCTGATATAGCTGCCATAAAAACCGATCTGGGATCTTTACTTCTTGACCCTTAGAGGTCGCAATTATTATCCGATATGCCTGCAATTTTGTACGACGGATCCTCTCATGACCATCAACAAACGTGTTTATTATGTTCTGAATCGGTCTATAGCCCGATACAGATCCCATATAAATCGTTCTCTCTATTTTACTTCGTGAGCCCCAATGGGCGCAATTCTTATACGAATTGGCTGCAATTTTACACATGTCTCCAACATATAATTTAATTGTGGTCCGAACCGGACCATATCTTGATATCGTTTTAATAGCAGAGCAACTCTTTTCTTATATCCTTTAAGAAGAGATGCCGGGAAAACAACTCGACAAATGCGATCCATGGTGGAGGGTATATAAGATTCGGCCCGGCCGAACTTAACACGCTTTTACTTGTTTTTTTTTTAATTTATCATCATAACCAAAGCAAATTAAAGCGTGCTAAGTTTGGTCGGGCCGAATCATATATACCCTTCACTATGGAAAGGTATTTCTTTTAGGGAACTATAGGATAAAAGGAATAGTTGCCATGCTACTGAATATATATATCAAGTAATTCAAGATTTAAGATCGGTTTATACGGTAGCTATATCAAAACATAGACCGATTTTAACCATAATTACCACAGTAGTTGGAAGTCATAACGAAACACGTCATGCAAATTTTCAGCAAAATCGGATAGGAATTGCGCCTCCTAATGGGGTAAAAAGTCAAGATCCAGGATCGGTTTATATGGCAGCTATATCAAAACATGGACCGATTTGGCCGATTTACAATTCCAACCGACATACACTAATAAAAAGCATATGGGCAAAATTTGAAGCGCCTAGCTTTACTCCTTCGAAAGTTAGCGCGCTTTCGACCGACAGACAGACAGACGGACGGACAAACGGACAGACGGACGGACGTGGCTAGATCGACTTAAAATGACAGGACAATCAAGAATATATATACTTTATGGGGTCTCAGACGCATATTTCGAGGTGTTACAAACAAAATGACGAAATAAGTATACCACCATCCTATGGAGGGGGTATAAAAATCAGAAACACGAATATATTTCTACGTTATTGCAGTTATAAACTTCAAATTTTGCACAGATACTTTATTGTGGCGTAGGTAACTGGGGATTGCAAATGGGAGGTAGTTTGGACGCAAACACAACGAAGATAATATGGATAATCATCAGATATGGGGTCCAAGTAATGCAAAAGCGGTTCCGAGGTGGAATTAATCTCACGGGGTGACACAGGATGGGTTTTTAGTCGGTTCCGTTGGTAACAATGGAGTCGAAATGTACCTGCCATATGCATAAAAAAATTTCACATCATGAAAGGCAACAAATTAGCAAGGGGTTGACATGTTAAATTTCACCCGGTGTTAAAGACAGGGGCCTAACAACAACATGTTAATAAATGCTTCTGCTCAACATTTTGAAGCGATAAGACTAACCGTTTGAGGGCTCCGATTTTTAGCAAAAAATTTATTGCATAACCAAAGTGCTGCGGGTTGAGAGTAGTATGGGACGTATGACTGTTTACTGCCAGCATATTGTGTATACGGCACCGTGCCCAACGGAAGTTCTTAAAACATTCATTTATATACCCTATGCCACCACTGTGGTACAGAATATTATAACTTTTTGCATTTGTTTGTAATGTTAAGAAGGATAAGAGCTAGATCCATCGATAAGTATACCAATAAACTTAGAATCACTTTCAGATTGGACTTTGCAACCGTCTTGTAATCAAGGTACAGGTCGCATTTGTTGTCCGATTTTTATAAAATTTTGAACAAGTACTTTTTTGGTCCAAGGACGAATGCTGCAGGTTTTGAAAAAATCGGTGGAGGTCCTTACATAGCTCCAACGGGGCCGTAGACAGGGGTGGGGAACGCCTCGGGCCCGAGCCCCCCCTCCCAACAAAATAATTTTATCTAAAGAAAAAATTTAGACCCAATTTAATTAAACAAAAAGTTTCAGCAAAATTTTTTTAATGAAAAATTTTCATATTTATAATATTCTAAGGACAAAATTTTACTGAGGCCAGGGCCGCCTTAAAATTATTTTTCTTAAGGGCAAAATTGTAATGCAATTCTTAGTAAAAACTAAATTTTAATGAAATTTTTTCTAAACAAATTTTAATGAAAATTTTTCAAAGACAAAAGCGTAAAATTCTCTAAAAACAAAACTTCAGCACGGGCCGAACAACAACGTTTTCAAAAAAATTTTTCTATAGACAACCCATTACGCCTGACTCTCGATTCCGTTGTCCGATTTTGATAAAATTTTATCTATTCATAATTTAGAACATTTATTTTTACGTAGAAATTTTTAATATTTGGACTTTTAAAAATTAAAAAAAAAATCTTTTTATTCCCTAAGCCCGTACAACAAAAAAATAATTTTCTTAATATTTTATGACCATTTGGCGAAGAAAGCTGGATTCAATGATATTGGCATAAAATCGCATCTGCTGTCAAAAGAAGAAGGCTCATTTTTTTTAATATAGAAACCAGAAATGGATTCCAGAAATCGCACTTCTAAGAATTTGAGAATTTTTTATCGCAAGATTTTTGAAATATACAAAATTGCCGGCTTTAGACGATCCAATTTTCCCCCAAAACATGACGGGAAAATTATTATAACTGGTTTCAGTCGTCCAAGAAGCCACCGTCGCGCAGAGGTTGGTATGTCCGCCTACGACGCTGAACGCCTGGGTTCAAATCCTGGCAGGAACATCAAAAAATATTTCAGCTGTGGTCATCCCTTCCTAATGTTGGCGACATTTGTGAGGTACTTTACCATGTAAAAACTTCTCCCCAAAGAGGTATCGCTTTGCAACACGCCGTTCGGACTCGGCTATAAAGAGGAAGTCCCTTATAAAAGAGCTTAAGATTGAATGGGACAGCACTCATTTATATGTAAGAAGTTTGCCCCTGTTCCTGTTCACAGGCAAATTTGTAAATTTGTTTGGTTTCAGCCGTCCACTTTACACCAACTCAAATTTCATTACGATGCCTCTTTCATAACTCGAGCTAGAATTTTCTCAGGCACTCTATTCTTGGATATTTTTCGACGTTAATGGGTTAATGCAATTTGTTTTATAGACCGAATCGCAATGTAACTTTTGCAAAAGATATTTTTGTAGTTGTTATAACCGAAAAGTTATTAAAAATTCTCTAAGCCAAATTCTTCATTACAAAAATTGTACCGAAAGACAAACATTTACCAATTTTTTTTTTAAATATAATTCTATATGAATTTTTTCTTAACTCTAGTTATATTATTTTTATTAAAATTTTATCTGTAGAAAAGTATTATTTAAAAAAATTTATTTAAATGAAATATTTTGCTTGTTAGTATAAAAAGCTTTTCCAACGAATAATTTGTTATATTTAATTATAAATGATTTGAATTACATTAGCAATGAAACGAAAAATTTTAATGACTCGGAAACACAATGTTAAACCCCCGAAATGATCATCCAGATTAATTAACATTTCAAAATAATTATTTCAAATATAGCCATCTCGCTTTTTTCTTGGAATTCCATAAATCACAACACAGTATTTAAGGCAATTGATACGGGGCTTGTAGTGACTAAGGGACGAAAATTCTAGTGGAAATTTGTTTGACTGTAGAATTGAGCACAGCGAAATATTATTTGAAATTTAATTTTTGTATTTTTGATTTTCTTCTAAGAAAAATTTTTTTCAATGAAAATTTTTTACGTATATAAAGGGTGATTTTTTTGAGGTTAGGATTTTCATGCATTAGTATTTGACAGATCACGTGGGATTTCAGACATGGTGTCAAAGAGAAAGATGCTCAGTATGCTTTGACATTTCATCATGAATAGACTTACTAACGAGCAACGCTTGCAAATCATTGAATTTTATTACCAAAATCAGTGTTCGGTTCGAAATGTGTTCATTCACCGTAACGTTGCGTCCAACAGCATCTTTGAAAAAATACGGTCCAATGATTCCACCAGCGTACAAACCACACCAAACAGTGCATTTTTCGGGATGCATGGGCAGTTCTTGAACGGCTTCTGGTTGCTCTTCACTCCAAATGCGGCAATTTTGCTTATTTACGTAGCCATTCAACCAGAAATGAGCCTCATCGCTGAACAAAATTTGTCGATTCACTGAAAATGATTTCACTGAAAATGATTCACTGAAAATGATTTGCAAGCGTTGCTCGTTAGTAAGTCTATTCATGATGAAATGTCAAAGCATACTGAGCATCTTTTTCTTTGACACCATGTCTGAAATCCCACGTGATCTGTCAAATACTAATGCATGAAAATCCTAACCTCAAAAAAATCACCCCTTGTATGAAAAACTTTAAAGAAATTCAACAAATCAAATTGTATGTTTACAAAAAGGTTGGTATTAAGTTGGTGTTTCACAGTTAAATACCCATGTTTTTCACGATTACTTCGTTGAAAAAAAATACAAAAATATCCCTAACAACATAAAACTACTATTAAAATTTCGTCGTTAACAATGAGAATGCCCTAATAAATGTAATCAAAAAGTCTATTTGATTGAAACCCTATTATCTACAAAAAATAATCGTAAAAAAATATAAATTTTTACTGTGAAAGACGAACTTAATACCCACCTTAAGTGAGGAAATGTGTTAAAATAATAATAGTCACCAGACTTTTTTCTATGAGAGCAAGTTTTATATTACACTTACGTTTGCCACTAGGTCATTTGACATCCATTAATGGGCAAAGAAAGAACAAGCAAAAACGTGCTAAGTTCAACCGGGGCGAATCTTAGGAGCCCACCACCATAGATTCTGCTAAAATTTGATACAAAATAAGTTTAGTTGAAGGGCATATTTTTTGGTTTTTTTGGACCGTACTTGGCACAGTTGTTGGAAGTTATAACAGAACGAATGTAAAGCATTTTAACGAAATCGGACAAATATTGCGGCTTTCATGGGCTCAAGAAGTCAAATCGGGAGATCGGTCTATTTGGGAGCTATATCGAAATCTGAACCGACGATATAGCCTATTTGCAATCTCCAGTTACCTACGCCACAATAAAGTATCTGTGCAAAATTTCAAGCGGCTAACTTTATGCGTTCGACCGCCATCGTGATTTCGACAGACGGACGGACGTATATATATATAAATATAAATAAATAAATATATATATATATATATATATATATATATATATATATTGAAAAAATCGGAGAAGGTTTTTACATAGCTCCCACGGGGCCGTAGACAGGGGTGGGGAACGCCTCGGGCCCGAGCCCCCCTCCCAACAAAATAATTTTATCTAAAATTTAATTAAACAAAAAGTTTCAGCAAAATTTTTTTAATGACAAATTTTCATATTTATAACAAAACTTTATTGAGGCCAGGGCCGCCTTAAAATTATTTTTCTTAAGGGCAAAATTGCAAAATTGTAATGCAATTCTTAGTAAAAACTAAATTTTAATGAAAATTTTCCAAAGATATATATATATATATATATATATATATATATATATATATATATATATATATATATATATATATATATATATATATATATATATATATATACATATACGTATACACATACATACATATATATATATATATATATATATATATCTTTGGAAAATTTTAATTAAAATTTGTTTAGAAAAAATTTCATTAAAATTTAGTTTTTACTAAGAATTGCATTACAATTTTGCAATTTTGCCCTTAAGAAAAATAATTTTAAGGCGGCCCTGGCCTCAATAAAGTTTTGTTATAAATATGAAAATTTGTCATTAAAAAAATTTTGCTGAAACTTTTTGTTTAATTAAATTTTAGATAAAATTATTTTGTTGGGAGGGGGGCTCGGGCCCGAGGCGTTCCCCACCCCTGTCTACGGCCCCGTGGGAGCTATGTAAAAACCTTCACCGATTTTTTCAAAACCTGCAGCATTCGTCCTTGGACCAAAAAAGTACTTGTTCAAAATTTTATAAAAATCGGACAACAAATGCGACCTGCACCTTGATTACAAGACGGTTGCAAAGTCCAATCTGAAAGTGATTCTAAGTTTATTGGTATACTTATCGATGGATCTAGCTCTTATCCTTCTTAACATTACAAACAAATGCAAAAAGTTATAATATTCTGTACCACAGTGGTGGCATAGGGTATATAAATGAATGTTATAAGAACTTCCGTTGGGCACGGTGCCTTATACACAATATGCTGGCAGTAAACAGTCATACGTCCCATAGTACTCTCAACCCGCAGCACTTTGGTTATGCAATAAATTTTTTGCTAAAAATCGGAGCCCTCAAACGGTTAGTCTTATCGCTTCAAAATGTTCTAGACATGTGTAGCGGTAAGCAGAAGCATTTATTAACAAGTTGTTGTTGGCTCCTGTCTTTAACACCGGGTGAAATTCAACGTGTCAACCCATTCCCTTCCTTATTTGTTGCCTTTCATGATGTGAAAATTTTGTATGCATATGACAAGTGCATTTTGTACACCATATGACGGACTCCATTGATATCAACGGTACCGACTAAATACCCATCCTGTGTTACCCCGTGAGAATAATTCCAACTCGGAACCGCTTTCCCATTACGTGGACCACATATATGATGATTATCCATATCATTTTCGTTGTGTCTGCATCCAGACTACCGCATTCATACTCTACGCCGCGGAGTCTAGTATTTATTCCCAGTCCTTCTTCGTTTCCAACAGCTTCTGAAATATTGTACCAGGCGAAATGTTTCGACCCAGCGTTTGCAGTAGAAGAATGTGCGTGTTCTATATCGCCTGCAATTTTTAGCTTCTCATAAATTGACTTGCAAGAAGAGCACTTTCTCATTCTTTGTTGGTATTTTCTGAAGTAAACTTGCCCTGTTAACACCTAATTAACGTAATAGTTGACATGACCGTGCTTCATATCTCTCCACATCCGTACATCTGGAATAAGTTGTAGCGTCCATCTGGCCTAACCCTCGTTCGTTCACCTTTATTCCCATGCCGAGATTGTCTCCTTTCTTATGGGTCGCGCATGATCTATTTCAATCTCATCTTCTTTTATCTAGGTGTTATACTATGACGTATAGAGTCCGGCGCTCTCCATGGCCTGTGGTTCTATCAGAACCATTCTGGCTACTGGCTCCGCCTCTGTCCGGTAGGATGATATAACTCTTAGAGCCGCCGTCCTCTGTACCGAAAACAGGGATTTCTCTCAGCAAGCTTGTCTCCATTTAGAATCTGCGCCAGTTCGTTAGAGCCCCAGCTATGTTTGCTATGTTTGCCGTGCACGATTGACTATGCATAGTTCAGCTTAGTATTCAGTCGGTTCCCTAGAAATTTGACTGATCTCTTGGCCTTCACCAGTATGTCGCCCTCCACCATAGGATGGGGGTATATTTATTTCGTCATTCTGTTTGTAACTCCTCGAAATATTCTTCTAAGACCCCGTAAATTATATACGTTCATAATCATCATGACATTTTGAGTCGATCTAGACATGTCCGTCCGTCTGTCTGTCGAAAGCACGCTTGTTTTCGAAGGAGTAAAGCCGGCCACTTGAAATTTTGCACAAATACTTCTTATTATTGTAGGTCGGTTGGGATTGTAAATGGGCCAAATCGGTCCATGTTTTGATATAGCTGCCATATAAACCCATCTGGGTTTTTGACTTTTTGAGCCTCTAGTGGGGGCAGTTCTTATCCGCTTTGGCTAAAATTTAGCATGACGTGTTTTGTTATGACTTTCAAAATTGTGCTAAGTATGGTTAAAAAAGGAAACTTGAGCCTCTAGAGGTAGCAATTACTATCCGATTTGGCTGAAGTTTTATACAACGGCTTCTCCCATGACCTTCAATATACGCGTCAAATATGGTCTAGTATGGCCTATAGCCTGATACAGCTCCCATATAAACCGATCTTTCGATTTTACTTCTTGAGCCTCTTAAAACGCGCTATTCTTAGCGAATTGGCAGAAATTTGACACGATGACTTCTACAATGTTCTCCAGCATTTAATTCAATTACAAATCAATTCTTTTCCTTTATCCGTTGTTTGTCTAAAAATATATACCGGGCAAAGTACTCGACAAATGCGAACCATTTTGGAGGGTGTATAGCATTCGCACGGCCGAACTTAGCACGCTTTAACTTGTTTCTTCATCGCAATCCGTGGGAGTCCAGTCCTTTTCCCTTAGCATCAAATGTCATAGTTTGCGCTCTGCAACTTCCGTCTTACCGTGATGACAGCAACGATGTCATCAGCATATCCTACTATAAAGGTTTTATCTGGCCTTTTGGTGCACAGTGTTCCATCCAATGATCCGGTCCAAGTAGTCCATCAAAAGATCTGGTCCAAGTATGGAGCCTTACGGTGCTCCTGATGTGGCCACATATTTACTCGTTCCATCCTGAAAGTTAAAGATAGTACCCTGTTATGCAAGTAACTTCTTATTATTCCCATCAAATACCGCGGAATTTTAAAATCCTCTCTAAGTGCTTCAACGACGTCACACCATCCAATTCTTCATATCTAGAGATGTGGTGGAGTTAGTATAGGCGCCTAGGCAAAGGAACCACTTCTCTAGACCGATAGTCCTCTTGGGCCTAGAGAAGTGGTTCCTTTGCCTGGGCGCATATACTATCTCCACCACATCTCTGAGAGCTCCGATCGTGGACGTCCTGCCCGCAAGCCATGTCGTCTCACTGAGAGTCCACTTCTCTCAATAATGGAGTCCTGGAGATTTGGTTATATACGTCCCTTCAAAAGCTTGCCGGCCATATCAAGCGTACAGAGTTACTTGTGTGAGAATGGGGATGTGGCCCTTTGCTCTTGCTTACGAGCACCAGCTTTTGTCTTTTTCTTTCCTCCGGAGAATTACATTCCAGTAGGCACCGGTCAAACCTTGGGCCGAATTATCGCTTACGTAAACGAGTCAAATCGTTCGAAATCTCTCTATTGTTAGTTATGTATCTCTTTATTGAACGGGAATCTTTGAAACTTAACAACGCGATTTTCGAGCATTATTTATAAAAACTTGGATATAAAAATTTAAATATTTACAAGTAGTATACCACCCATTAGATACGAAATGAAATTTCATTCGGTACGAAAGCGCACTCGATCGTACGAATGCGGTTATTTGACCCCTTCTCAGAAGAAATTCCTTTCTCTTTTCACCTATCTGCCTGATGACGTCGGCTGGTATTCCGTCGGGATCGGGGGCTTTTCTGCTATAGAGGCTGAATGTCGCATTCCTTAGCTTCTTTATCTTAAAAGGACTTCAATTGTCAGTGGACTCTTTAAAAAGTTCATCTTCTCTGCGGTCGTATCGAGGAAAGAGTGTGTGGACTATATTCTCAACTGTTCTTCCCTCCATCATCGCTGTTGGATTCCGTGTGCAGAGTTTTCCCCATCACAATTTTGTATCAGAGGCACCAAGGGTCTCGGTTTGTATCTTCTCTAAATTCCTTCAATTGTTTGTTCTTTTTCCTTTCTATTACGGCAGCTAGTAACTTTTTTGCCTCCTTCTATGGAGCGTGCTCAGCCTCAGCCGAGCTCTTGCGGCGAGCTCTCGTGTATCTGCGTTTCATTTTAATGCAGTTGGTTCATAACTCAGCCATAGCGTCATTGCACTAATGTACTGCTATTCTACAATATTTCTTCTAAAAGTTCTAAAAGTTGGCACATTTACACTGTTTACAACAAGGAAACCATTTCTGGAACTCGTCTTCCTCTTGAGTTATTCGTGTGCATGCCCACTCTATTGCTCAAGAGATAAAATCGCCAGCTAATATGCAATGCCCATATAACTTTTATACTGATTAGGTTTTCTTCAAACGCGTCGATACGGTCACTACGGGTTAGATAGCAGCTAAACAAAATTAAATTATTATCTAGCTGCACGCAAGTGTATCCATTTCCATTTCCGCTAATTATAAGTGAGATGCCATGGCGCTCTGTGGAGGCCACCGTAGCGCAGAGGTATGACGCTGAACGCCTGAGTTCGAATCCTGGCAAGAAAATCAGAGAGAAATTATCAGCGGTGGTTTTCCCCTCCTAATGCTGGCAAGATTTGTGAGGTACTATGCCATGTAAAACTTCTCTCCAAAGAGGTGTCGCACTGCGGCACGCCGTTCGGACTCGGATATAAAAAGGAAGACCCTTATCATTGAGTTTAAACTTGAATCAGACTGCACTCATTGATATGTGAGAAGTTTGCCCCTGTTCCTTAGTGGAATGTTCATGGGCAAAATTTGCATTGTATGGCGGTCTGTTATCCAAATGACAGCTGTCTTTGTGAGATCCTAAAAACAGGATTATAGATTTCGTCCTCCATACTGTTCGCTTATAACTATGATGTCTGCACGTTTTTCTGCCTTCCCTTCTGGAGGCTATAACTTTAAACTGGTGAAACAATTCATGTATTTTTTTTTTTTTTTTTTTTTTTTTTTGCAAAATGAAATAACTTGATGTTTTTAGTTTGCATTGCTATACCTTTTGCATGAAGTGTTTGGTTTTGACCATCAACAACTGTGTTGAGTATGGTTCAAATCAGATCATAACCTGATATAGCTCCTATATAATCCGATCTCGGATCTTGGCTTTGTGAGCCCCTAGGGGGCGCAATTATTATACGATTTGGCAGAAATTTTGATGAATTGTCTTAGTATGACCATCAAAAATTGTGGTAATCAACAATTGTGGTAAGTGTGGGTTGACTTGGTTCATAATCTGATATATCTCCCATATAAACCGATCTCTGATATTGACTTCTTGACCCTCTAGAGGGTGCAATTATAATTACATTTGGCTGAAATTTTGCATGAATTGTTTTGGTTTGACCATCAACGACTCTATTAAGTATGGTTCATATCGGTTCATAACCTGATTTCGGATTTTGACTTTATGGGCCTTATCTGAATGGGTCCATAACCTAATATATCTCCCATACACACATATCTCCAAATTATATTTCTTGAGCTATTGAGCCATTCAGCCATTGAGATCATAACTTGGTATAGCTGAAATATTGTAGCTTAGCTATTCTTATTCCATTTTCCTTTGTATGTCTATAAAGAAATATCGGCCAAAGAACTTGACAAATGCGATCCATAGTGGAGAATATATAATATTCGGCCCGGCCGAACTTAACACCCTTTTACTTGTTTTTTTGCATAAATTTCTAAATAGTAGTGTTTTTCCCAACCCATGTCAGTTCTTGTTATACCCTACACTACTACTGAGGCACAGGGTATTATAACTTAGTGAAATAGTTTGTAACACCTAAATGGAAGAGAGATAGACCCATTGATAAGTATACCGATTGGGTCAGAATCACTTTCTGATTCGATTTAGCTATGTCCATCTGTCTGTCCGTCTATCCATGTTAATTTGTGTAAAAACTACAGATCGCAATTTTCATCCGATCGCCTTCAAATTTG
Organism: Stomoxys calcitrans; assembly: GCF_963082655.1. Lineage (NCBI taxonomy): Eukaryota > Metazoa > Arthropoda > Insecta > Diptera > Muscidae > Stomoxys > Stomoxys calcitrans. The sequence goes on along the minus strand of NC_081555.1, from coordinate 82,484,005 downwards.
GTATGGACATGTTTTTCGGCTTAGAGACGAAGCCTATTGAAATTGGAAAAAATCGGTTCATATTTGGATAAAGCTCCCATATATATGTTCGGAAATATGGGATTCAAATTAAAGGTATTTGCGAGTAGAATACGAATCTGATATCCAAATGTGGGACCGCGTTTTTGGTGGTCCACCCATTTCCCAAAACACCCCTCAAAGAGGATTTATTTAGTGATCATGGGAATATGGGACTTAAATTACAGGTATTTGAATGTAGAATAGGAATCTAATATCCAAATATGGGACCAAGTGTTCGGGGGGCCATCTCTCACCAAACACATCCCCCAAAGGGGACAAATTTACGACCATAGCAATATGGGGCTCAAATGAAAGGTCTTCGGGAGTAAAGCACGAATTTGATATCAATATTCGGGGGTGGCGCCACCCCACCACCCAAATAGTAAGTATTTGCTGACTATTGCAATATGAGGCTCAAATAAGAGGGGTTTTAAAGTGGATCACGAATCCGATATATTTTTTCAAGGCCAACTCACTGAGTGGCCGCCCATCCCACAAAACACCCCCCAAGGCGGTCATGTTTGCCGACTAAGGAAATATAGGGCTCAAATTAAAGGTATGTGGGAGTAGACCACGTATCTGATATAAACATTAGTGGCGAACTGTCTAACGGACGTCCCTCCACCATAACAAACCCCAAACAGGACATATTGAGCACCAAGACAATTTGGGTCTTAATGAGAGTGGAACTAAATATTCATAGTTTTTAGGGCCAATACCCCAAACCGGACATATTTGCGGACTTTTGCAATAAGGAGTTTAAATGAGATTAGAAAACGAATTTGATATCCAATTTTGAGGCCAATGGCAATATGGGGTTCAAACAAATGATATATCAGAATAGAGCACGTTGCTGATATGTTTTCCGGGCTTAGTGTTTGGACGTAGTAAAATACGTATTTGATATCCAAATGTAGGACCATGTATTTATGGCATCACTTCTTTCCCAAAACACCCCCAAAGGAAAAAAATTTTTCGACCATGCCAATATGTGGCTCAAATGAAATGTATTTGAGGTTAGAAAACGAATTGGATATCCTGTAAACTCCTCTTAAGCCAATGGTAATATGGGATTTAAATAAATGGTATTGGAGAGAAGAGCACGATGCTGATATTTTTTCCGAGCCAAGTATCTGGGGGACCACCTCTACCCCGAAAACACCACTAAATCAGATATCATGAGAATATCGGGCTGAAATGAAGTATTTTAAGAATGGAGTACACCTTACATCCAAACTTAAATTCGTAGACCTATAAAGATCATGTGGGATTTAGATAAAGGCACTTATATTGTTAAACTGTTTGCATGGTATTTCACTAAAAGATCTTTAATTGTGGAAAATAAATATTCCAAGGAAACTTTTGTTTCATATAAAGTAAAAGAAGGCGCAGCGAAGCGGTCCCGGGTCAGTTAGTACTGCAATAAAAAGGTCATTTGTTAACCGATTCCCTAGAAATTTGACTTTCGACATTACAGGTAAATTTTATATAAATCGGTTCAGATTTGGATATAACTCCCATATATATGTTCGTCAAATTTTGGGTAATTTGCAATTTTAATTAATTAATTAATTTGTGAACCGTAGTTGGTTTGAACATATTTGCTTGTTTTTTTTAAATAAAGGAAAATGTTTTATCGTTTTCCTTTCGAAAGGAAGTACTTTTATTTTCTTTGAGATTTCATAAACTTCGTGAATTGAGACTAAAAGTACTGGAAGAAAAATCGACCGAAAATGGCCAATTTTTGAAAAAATGTTAACAAAAAGTTCGAAGTTGATTTTCCATTTTATTTACAACGAACTAAGCTATGCCTCATTCCATACTAACTTTGAATGGTGTTGCGGTAGCCAAATCAATGAGAAACATCGAATATCATTTGTACAAGAATATGTTCACTTCGTCTGCAAACACATGAAAATAGCTTAATCAGCACGTTGTAGTTGACCTGAAACACATATATATATACATATATATTGCATATATCGCAAGTAAACTTTAAAATTGTTAAATTTTTTTAAATATCACTTTTCTAATATCGAATTTCTTAAAAAAATTCACAGTATACGACATATTTTAAAAACCAATAACCAAAGCTGCTTACTGCTATCTGGTCCCTATCATAATCCGTGATTTTCCAACCTTCACATTGCGGTTGATTGAAAGAAAATTTAAGGGACCCGTACCTTTTCAGCTTAGAGCAGCTTTTTTATTTCTTCATTCGCTTTTATTTCTTAAATTTTACTGTCACTTCAACAAATTAAGATGCATAATTTTCCGCCCGCATAAGCTTTAATGTTTTATTATTTTTGTTTTTTTATTTAATGTTGTCATTACCCTTTAGCTTTATATAAATGCAATTTGTTTCATAAATATTTGTCCTACTGCAAAATCACTTTAAGAGTCACATACTCACAATACACACACATATGACCATGCACAGACCCCGCATACACATGTGCCAAGTAAACATTTATGATTATGAGTTGTGTTCCCTTTTCGGTGTATTTCAATTATACTGGCATAAATAAATTTTATCTTAACACAGTTAGAATGTCATAGGTTGCCTTTCAGTTGAGTTCGCAAGGCATGTAGAGAAAAAGAACAAAAATTTTCAGAAAATTGTCAAATTTTTGTTAAAAGTGAGCAATACTGCATGCAGCATGAAAGGAGGTACTTTTTATGCCAACATCCCATGAAATGGCTATATTTAATATTTAATAAAGTCTTAGTCTGCCCTCAGACAAAAGCATATACGAGGTTAGATTGTAAAAAAGTCTCTCGAACAAATGTTCAGATTGACGTCAAGAGAACATGGAGTTTAAACAAGTAAAAATAATTAAGTTCGACCGGGCCGAACTTTGGATACCCACCACCTTGGGTATATATGTAAACCCCCTTTCGTCGTAATCCGGTGAAAATTGGATAACTTATGCACCCAAATTCGGCACGGATATAGATTAGTCTACTAAATATAAATCACTATTGAATTATGTATTTCAAATTTCAACAAACTTGGGTAATAAAAAACATTTTATGAGCTTCAGACCCTTAGTCAGCATATCGGACAGCTGGATCTAAATACAGTCGACACCGAACTATATTTGGGACGGATGTCGGGAGACCTAGAACTACCCACTGTTTCAAATATCAGCGAAATCGGATATAAAATAAAGCTTTTATGGGCTTCAGAACTTAATTTGGAGATCGGTCTATATGGCAGCTATATCTAAATATAGTCCGACCTCAAACACATTAAGGTCGGATATCGGTAGGCTCAAACCAACTCATTGATTCAAATTTCAGCGAAATCGGGTAATAAATAAAGCTTTAATGGGCCCTTAATCGGCAGATCGGTGTATATGGCAGCTATACCAAAATATAGTCCGATCTGAACCATATTTGGGTCATGGTTTCAAATTTCAGCGAAATCGGATAAAAAAATAAAGCTTTTATGGGCGTCAGACCCTTTATTTGGAGATCAGTCTAGATATAGCTGCCATATATCTAAATATAGTCCGATTTAATCCATATTAAGATCAGATGTTGGGAAGCTAAAATTAACCCACTGTTTCAAATTTCAGCGAAATCAGGTAATAAATAAAGTTTTTATGGGTTTTAGACCCTTTATCGGGTCTATACCCATAAATCTATACTATATTTGGGTCAGATGTTGGGAAGCCTTAAGCTACTCACTGTTTAAAATTTCAGCGAAATCGGATAAAAAATAAAGCATTTATGGACTTCAGACCCTTTATCGGCAGATCGGTCTATATAGCAGCTATATCCAAATATGGTCAGATTTGGCCCGTTCAAGAACTAAACGTATTTGTGCCAAATTTCAGCTCAATATCTCAATTTTTGAAGGCTGTAGAGTGATCACAACAGAAGCGGATCGTACCAGGCCTTTGATCGGCCAATAAAAAACCATGGACGAGGTATTTAACTTCCGCCTTACCAAAACTCCAAAACTTTAATACAATCCAACATTTTGTGGTCATAACGCCTTTGCCACTTTCTCAGCATTGTTACATATGACGTTGACATCTCTGGGTGAAAGGACAGGTTACATTTTAATGACAAATAATGCAGGCCCTCGGCCTAGTTCCCGTGTTAGCATACAATAATTGGTAGTTGACATGGTTCAGTCCAGAAACTTTGTTCCAAGTCTACCATTACTTCACTTTACTTTAATTGGCTGTGACTACAGATGGGCGATGGGTAAATAACCGGTAAATTGGGTAAATAAATGGGTATTTCTAATTTTGCAGATATTAAGGCTATATAAAACATTTTGAAAAAACAATTAATGATTGGATATTTTTTGTATATAATCCTGAATCTTATTAAATCGGACTATAGTTATATATAACTGCTATATAGACCGATATTCCGATTCAGGTCATACTATATTTGAAGATCGCTCGCATGTAAACCGACCGCCCGATCTTTCGATATAAGGTATTAAGGCCATAAAAGATCCATGATGAAATTTGGCACAGTCAGTTCTGGAAACCCCTATCCAGTTATGTGAGATGTGGTCCAAATCCGACCATATATATCTATTTCGATGAAATTTGGCGTAGTGAGTTTTGGTAGACCTCTACACCGTTCTGTTGAATGTTGTCTAGATCGGACCACATTTAGATATAGCTGTCATATAGACCGACAGATTGTCCCGATAAGATTGTTGAGCATATAAGAGAAGCATTTCGCATCCGATTTCGATTAAATTTGACACAGTGAGTTTTGGTAGACCCCTTCCAATTCCTGTGAGATGTGGTCCATATCGGGCCATAATTGGACATAGCTGCCATATACGCCGTTCTCCCGATATAGAGTGTGCAACCCATAAGAAGAGCAATTTTCAACCGATTTCGATGAAATTTGGCCCAGTGAATTTTAAGGGACTTCCTAACCTTTTTGTTGAATGTTGTCCACATCGTACCATATTTAGATATAGTTGTCATTTATACGATTTCGATGAAATTTGGCGTAGTAAGTTTTAGCAGACCTCTTCACCTTTTTGTTGAATATTGTCCAGATCGGGTCATATTTAGATATAGCTGCCATATAGACCGATCTTCCGATATGGGTATTGAGTCTATAAAAATTTTTTTTAGTCCGATTTCGATGAAATTTGAAACGTTGGTTTTAGTAGACCTCTACACCTTTTTGTCGAATGTGGCCCAGATTGAACCATAATTGGATATTGTTGACATGTAGACCAATCTCCCGATATGCAGGTAGGTTAGTGAACACATAATAGGTTCGGTGGTAAAAAACCTTTATGTGGTGTCCATTGTTACCACGGGAAGCATAGCTGAAAGCTACCGGGCACGTCCACAGGTTGCGGATTGTGGAAAAATCCGTTTTTATGCGGAGTAGCTACAAATGTGGCCGCGGGCAGTCAGCGATTTTCGAGAAGAGAGTCTCTGTGAAGAATCAGGTGGCACTGGATCTTAATTAAATACTGAGTGCGAATTATACTTGAGATGTCAAGGCGAGTTATTGGCGCCTACTAATAACCAATGGCCAACATCAGCGTCTGTTCCCAGGCTGGGCGGCTGGAGGCGAGCGTCGGATCTTGGAGCAAGCGGCTCGCCACAACGAGGGATACATGTGTAATCCCACAAAACCCGTGCGGTTGGGGCGCTGGACCAGTGACCCGCCCCCGTAAAACTATGAGAGACAAAAGAATAGTAAAAACGGACCCCACCAATGTTGACTACCCACGCAAACGAAAAAAGGACCATGGTTTGAGGATCTGCATCTGGAATATCCGCACTCTTTATAAAGAAGGTGCAGTGTACGCGCTGGCGGCTGTAGAGTGGTACAAGGACTGGGAATGGCGCCACTACAACACCAAACGGTGACGAACTATACTATAGCTGCCATAACACGAGGCATGAATTTGGCTGTGGATTTGTGGTTAGTTGGAGACTGAAACACCTTGTCTCCAGCTTTACTCCGGTGGATGAGAGGCTAGCCACAATTCGCATAAAAGCCAAATTCTTCAACATCAGCCTTATTTGTGCCCATGCCCCGACGGAAGACAAAGGCAAGCAGACCAAGGATATTTTCTACGAGCACCTAGAGAGAGAATATGACTGCTGCCCTGTCCATGATATTAAAATCGTTCTGGGAGATTTTATTGCGAAGATAGGGAAGGAAGACATTTTTGGTCCAACAGTCGGAAAGTTTAGCCTCCAAGACATAACGTCCAGTAATGGTTTGAGGCTGATAGATTTCGCCGCGGCAAAAAACATGCTAGTTAGTAGCACCAGATTTCAACATGAGAATATTCACAAAGCCACATGGCTATCACCCGATCAAGACACGAGAAACCAGATTGATCACGTTGTGATATATGGAAGGCATTCATCCAGCTTGTTAGATGTACGATCGGTCCGTGGGGCAAATATAGATTCGGATCATTACCTTGTTGCAGCAGAGGTTCGCACCCGTTTGGAAATGGCGAGGAAAGTACGATCTGACATTCCAACTGCTTGATGAAAACACTCCTAATTCCGATAGTATAATGGCGCAGTGGCAAACTATTGCCCACTCCATGGAACATGCCGCGAAATCCATACTTGGGTATCGGAACTCTCCTCCAAGAAACCCATGGTACGACCAAGAGTGTCGAGATGTTACTAAGAATGCGGCATGTGGAGCAATCCTGCCATCAGTAGCAACGCGCCAGATGAAGGAGAGGTATCGGGAGAAAAGGAAAGAGAAGATACGTCTATTCCGCAGAAAGAGAAAGGAAATGGAAAGACGTGAGTGTGAGCGAATTGAGATGTACAGGAGTCAGAATGAAGTCCGGAAATTCTTCCAAAGAATTAAACATCAAATCGATGCCTTTGGTGCAGGCACATCCTTCTGCAGAGACAAGGAAGGAAACCTGGTAACTGACACAAATAACATGCTGAGGATATGGAAAGAACATTTTAGCCAACTGCTAGTGTCCGATGTTGGTGGCGAAGAGGATACCGCAGAACCGGTCCCTGATGATGATATAGAATGTTTACCTCCTGGTCAGAATGAGGTCCAGGTAGCAGTGACCCGACTAAAGAACAACAAGGCAGCAGGAGCAGGAGTTACCCGCTGAACTATTTAAGATCAGAGTTGACACGCTGATAAGGCGTATGCATCAGCTTATCTGCGCAATCTGTCTAGAAGAACGCAAACCCGATGATTGGAACCTCAGCATACTATGTTCCGTACAGAAGAAAGAAGACGGAATGTCCCAACTACAGAGGAATAAGTCTCCTCCCCATCGTATACAAGATACTCTCGAGCGTACTGTGTGAAAGATTAAAACTTAGAGTCAAAGAGATAATTGGCCCTATCAATGCGGCTTTAGACCTGGTAAATCCACCCTGGAAAAGATATTCACACTTCCCCAAATCCTGGAAAAGTCCCGAGAAGGACAAATCAAACAAACCTACCATCTCTTTGTTGACTACAAAGCCGCCTTCGATACTCCTTTACATTCAAAGTTATTTCAAGCCATTTCTGAGTTTGGTATCCCTGCAAAATTAATAATGGCACTTGCTGATACGCGTTCCTCAGTATGAATAGGAAAGAATCTCTCCTAACCATTCAATACCAAACGAGGTTTCAGACAAGGAGACAGCCTATCGTGTGATCTCTTTAATATCCTGCTGGAGAAGATTATACGAGATGCAGATGTGAATAGATATGAGACACTAATCACAAGAGAACACATGCTTCTCGCCTATGCCGACGACATCGATGTCATAGGTCGGTCACCGGATGCAGTAACTGCAGTCTTTGAAAGAATCGAAAGAGAGTCAATGAAAATGGATCAGGCAGTAATTGGAGATCAGACGAAATGGATGGTTTCAACTCCCAAAAAGCCTTGCACAACCGAGCAAATAAAGAAAATGGAGAAAGTTTGGAACCACAATTTGAGACAGTCAGTAACTTTATCTACCTCGGCACCGTCGTAACCGAAACGAATGACACCAGTTTCGGTTACGACGGCCAGTGAGATTAAGCGAAGAATAATGCTGGCAAACAGATGCTACTTTGGACTAAGTAGGCAGGTTAGAAACAAGGCCACCTCTCGACAGACGAAAAAAACTACCGTGTCGTTATATGGTTCTGAGGCATGGTTACTTGTAAAAGCAGATGAGACAGTGCTAGGAGTATTTGAGAGAAAGATTATTCGTAAAATATATGGACCATAGCATAGTTACATGCATCAAAATACAACGTCTGCGTTGGCTAGGTCATATTGTCAGAATGGAAGAAGAAGCTCCAGCAAAGAAATCTTTTAAAGGCAAATACGATGGTACATGCAAACAAGGTAGACCAAAAGCCCGATGGAAAGATCAAGTGGTGGGAAACACCCCGAAACTTTGTGTCAGAGTTTTTAGAATGAGCGCAGAAGATCTAGGGCTTGGAACGCTATTCTACTTTCGGCTAGTGGAACAAATGTTCAGTCATAGCCAATTAAAGCAAGTAAAGTAAAGTTATATCGAAAACCAACTTAGACCTCAAATTGGTCAATTTTATGGTTATTGCGCTAATAGAAATCGATAATTGTTTTAAATGATTAAGAAGGACTCAGCACCAGCAGATGCTTTTTAGGAACCAACAAAGACATTTCTTACTCTATTCCCAATATTGGTAGTGCTTGATGTTTGTTGTGGTTATTCTATAATCAACTGAGCTTGTATTTGTATTCATTTCTTATATGAATGATGACACTCTGTATTCATGGGTAACAGAAACAAAGGTCTAAGAAGGATCTGACTTTTCTTCCGGTGCTAAAATTTCTTTGACTGAGACGTGTTTTATTCCATTACGAGTTCTATATAGTACCTGAGTAAACATTTAATAAGAACCCTTCTGCAAACAGCACAATAATAAAGTAACCATTTATTTAAAGTAAAATTAGCCAGATGTCACTTATAGTTTGCGACATATCGCTATTTTATTCTAAACAAAAATTCAAAAATTAGGATTTTTCAAAACACCACAAAATGTTTGTTTTCAGTAGCACACCACTCACCCAGTAGCAAACATTTTGATATAATTTTAGGTTCGCTGAATTTTAACATATTTACTTTTATCTAGCATTGAAATTGGTGATGATAAATAATTTTTGTTTTTGGTCAGTGAAATTGAATTCTGAATAACCATGCGTCGTACAGTGGGATAGAATCGAAAGAAAAACTGGTAAACAAATCTGGCGTTATAGAACGGGTAGAGCTATTACTTTGAAATTTTAACTGGTTAGAGCTGATGTGTTCCCGAGATCGTGTACAAAACATGAAGGCCCTATGTGAACAAGACGCCTCTTGAATGTCTCTGAAAATGGTCACCTCGGCATAACGCAAATTTTGTTCAGGCTTCCAAATCTTTATTTGTCATCTGATTTCCAAAATTCTTCTTTTCCTGGTTTACGCACGAAAATTCCCAAGAAAAAATTGATTTTTTAAAGTTTTGTTAAAAAAAATTTTCATTGTTTAGTCTCTATTGAAAAAAGTTTCTGAAATACCTTAACTTTTTATACCCACCACAATTGGATGGGGGCATACTAATCTAGCCATTCCGTTTATAATACATATATGTTCAGGATCGTCTCAACATTCTTAGTCCTTCTAGCCATATCCGTCCGTCCGTCCCTCTGTCAAAATCACGTCAGCGGTCGAACGCGTAAATCTAGAGGCTTGAAATTTTGCACAGATATTTCTTATTGATGTAAGTCGTTGCAAATGGGCACCATCGGTTCATATTTGAATATAGCCCCATATAAACCGATTCGCCGATTTGATTTCTTGAGCCTCCAGAAGCCTCAATTTTCATTCGGTTTATCTATTGTAAAATTTGGAACAAAAACCTGAGTAATAACATTCAACATCCTAGCCAAGTTATATCCGAATCGGTCTATAAGCAGATATAGCCCCCATATAAACCGATCCCCGATTTGGCTCTGAAATCTGGAAGAAAGACTTGAGTTATGACTTCCAATATCCATGTCAAGTATGATCGGAAACGGTCTATAAACAGATATAGCCCCCAAAAAAACTGATACTTGGATTCAACTTCTTCAGCCATTAGATGATTAAATTTTCATTTAATCTGGCTGAAATTTGGCCCAAACCCCTATAGTACGATTCACAACATCAGTGCCAAGTTTTATCCGAATCTGTCAATATGTTGATATAGACCACCTTAAGTACCAATATATATAATTTAATTTGAATAACATATTTCAGCTTAAAAGGGTGTTATATTATATAGGCATTTTTTAATCAAAAAATTGGAACATTCTTCCGGTTGGGGGTCTACTTGGGCTTATGTTTTTTTTTTTACTTCATAAACACATACAAAACAGTTGTTTCGCACCAAACAAATTTGCCAATTTTCCAAGAAATAGCCATTTGAAAAACATAATTGTCCGAAATGGATATTTTGGGGATTTTTGGCAGGCCTTTTATTTTCTTTTTTTCCAATACTATCCCACAGTGCGACGCCAATATTTTCCAGCAATTCAAACTGGATCATAATTGTTCCACCATGGCTGCTGAATTAAACAATATGGATCTTGCTTTTGCCGATTATCTCCGTCAGAATGTATGTAGCCGACTCGCTCCGGTGGAATTTTATCTGCAAGGCCTCAACCGTTTTCCTCCAGAAAACGGACGTCTTTGTAATCGGTGATGGTCTAGTCGTCGGATTCCCGTTCGTAAAGCTGCATTGAGTTTTCTATGGCTATATTACCTGATATTTGAATATTAAGACTTTTGCCAACCTCATCTTCCCAATCTTGAAAATGACACTAGGAACACCATGTTTTTAGTCTTAGCCAACATTTTCATGAACACATGGTCAAGGCCCATCACCAGTAGAATTCCTTCTCCTTTCTCCTCCTTGTAGAAGACATCTTCTTTTTCCATGAACAAGCCTTGGTTTTGCTTGCTGCCTAATTCTTTGATAAAGACCGTCGCCATTGTGAACTGGGGGATGTCCATCTTCCTCACCAAGTCAACCTTTGCGCCCTCCCAGGAAGTGGGGAAATTTTTTAGCGGGCTTTCATAATCTACAAATGGTTCCATAATCTAATTGCCAAACAAAGTATCCAATTCTAAGAACTCACGTAAGCTAGGCATTAAGGGCGTCTAACAATAACCGATTCGATCCCTTCCAATTGCTAAAAATACGCACGAAAATGTATAGAAGAAAGTCTTATTCTGTATTGGTTCACAAGGTAACTGTGTATCATAATGACACTTGTGTAACTTATCCTGAGAGCATCAATTTAAATAACCTCTTTTGTAAAGTTACAATACTTTTTGAACTACCCATCATTTGTTTAAAAAAGTATCCAGTCCCTATGACTGTATGGGTAATATGTGTGAGAGCTTATCTAACTACACACATGCTTTGGGCTTGCTTTCGCATATATACTCATTTTTTCTCACACACCTATGAGTTCCAAACTCAGAGGACATATAAATATATTTGTCCGCATCCATGCATGTTTGCCCTTATAAGCAAAACAGGAAAAGGCCGAGAGTATCTTTCATTGTACCTTCTGATTATTATTTTCATGTCAACAACTTCATATTGTCTGAGTGGCTGGTTTCACAAGAAGAGCTCAGATGGCGACGATGTTTTGTCAGAAATTTATGTGTGGCAAAATGAAAAAAGAAAACGAATTTACCATTTACGCATTGTCGTTAATGGCAATAAAATACCCCAGCGTGCTTTTAGAAATTGTAACGTTTATATATGTTACGTCCCACGAGACTCCCTTGCAGATGTTGTCATTGTGGGTTGTTATCCATCAGCAGATAAAAAGTCGAAAATTGGTTATGGAAATTTATATGTGTGTATGTCACATACATATACAGCGGTCAAAAAAAGTATTCATCATTCAATGTTTTTTTTTAATAAGTCTACAAAAGACAATTGGAATAAAAACATATTAAACTAATGATGCAGTAGTGCTTGTGTGATATATATGTACACAATTTCATTGTTTTTAAAGAAAAAAATAGTATTTATTGGAACAAAAAGGGCCATTTTACAGCTGAACACAAAAAATTAAACAAAAAAAGTATTCATCATTGCAAAAAAACAAAAAAATAAATAACATAATTTAAAAAAATTAATACTTTGTTATTCGACCACCGCGTCTTATAACTTCTTTTAAACGGTTTGACATCGATTGGACTAATTTAGCGGTTATATTTTGGTCTATATTAGTCCATTCCTCCATTATCACCTGTTGCATTTGACTCTTGCTCGAAAAATTGCGCGTTCTCAATTTGCGTTCGAGATGTTCCCAAAGATGTTCAATTGGGTTCAAGTCGGGACTTTGAGGAGGAGTTTTAATGACTTTGGGGCAGTTATACAGCATCCACATCTTGGTATTTAAAGCAGAATGTTTGGGGTCATTATCTTGATAATATTGAAAGTTATTACCAAGCCCAAGTTTTACAGCACTATCTTTTAAATTCCTCTTTAAAATGTCAATGTAATACTTATGATCCATTACTCCATTAATAATTTCAAGATTTCCCGCTCCTGAAGCCGCCATACACCCCCAAACCATTAAACCACCTCCACCATGTTTTACAGTAGCAACTGTGTTTCGTTCTTCAAGCTCTGTATTTGGTTTTCTGTACACTATGACCTTTCCATCGCACCCAAAAAGATTAAACTTGCTCTCGTCTGCAAAAATTACTGTTTTCCAAAATGATTCGAGCTGTTTTACATACATTTTTGCGAAGTTTAGCCTTTTCACTCGGTTTATTTTATTTATAAAGGGCTTCTTACGTGCAGTACTTCCTCTGTAACTATGCCTTTTGAGTGTATTTCGAATTGTTTGTGTAGTAACTTCCTTCCCTAAATATTCCATAGTGTTTTTACGAAGAATGGTCGCATTTGTCTTCGGAGTTTTCTGAACTTGCCGCACTAGCCAACGCACATCTCCAACTGAAAGTGCTTTTGGTCGACCAGATCTTGGTTTATTGTCAACAGTTTTCGTTTCTGTCCACTTTCTGATGATGGATTGTATAGTAGATCGTGGTCTATTTAATATTTCACTGATAGTTTTTTGAGTTAAACCATTCCTGTGGTGTTTTATTATCAAAACTTTTACCTCATCAGAAACCTCGTTTTGCTTACGACCCATTTTGACAAAAACTATATTTTCAATGAAATTAAATATTTGCTGTCAAGGGCAAAGCCTCCTTTACTAAATAAAACAGAAAAGGGGGATTCCCAAATAATATTTCAATTTGACTTTGATGATAGCACATCAATGATGAATACTTTTTTTGTTCTGGTTTTGGTGTTATTATATAAAATTGCATTTTTTGCGCTAATTAAATTTATTTTTTGAATTTATTTTAAAACATATTACGAAAAATAAACTATTGCATAAAACTGCATTATTTGTTTACTTTAAATTTTCTTCAATTACCCAAAATAAGTGAATTTATTATCAATTTTGCTAATGATGAATACTTTTTTTGACCGCTGTATACGCACATCCATAGGTAGTGCCGCAATTTTAATAAAACGACCAAAGTGAATGATTAAATCATCATATTCCAATTCAATAAAATTACATTTTGCTAAGGAAATGATTGCGTGTGAAAAGCATTGATCGATATTAAAAACGACGTTTTAAATGAAATTTGCTTTACATCTCGCAAAGCTTAAAAGGGGGTCATGTATTATTTGAAAGATGCTTTTTGTTTAAAGGTTTCCTCGGTTTTAACCGTATCAAATATTTTAATTTTAAATTTTATAGATTATGGAGCCTTTGTCGAAAAGTGTAGCTACTATATGTTGTTTATAGTAGAAGATAGGGTTAATACAACTCACCATTCCTCATTTAAACGAAGTTTAATAAAACAAATAAAAAAGGTATTAAGATAGGTCGGGACGAACTTTAGATAACCACCACCTCGGGTATATATGTAGACCACCTTTCGTCATAATCTGGTGAAACATGCATAATTTATGACCCCATAGCAGCTATATCGAAATATGGTCCGATTTGTACCAAATTCGGTACGGTCGTTGAATGGTCTAATATATACAATTCAAGGTTAAATTTTATAGAACAAATATTGGTCCTTTTAGCAGCTATATCCAAATATACACCGATCTGAATCATATAGGATACGGATGTCGAGAAGCCTAATGCTGTATCAAATTTAATCAAAATCGGATAATAAATCCGCGTTTTATGGGGCCAAGACCTGAAATCAAGAGATCGCTCTAAATGGCAGCTACATCCATATTTAGACCGATCTAGGCCATCTTCAACTAACTGTCCCAAATTTCAGCGAAATTGCACAAAAAATGCGCCTTGTGCGCGCCCAAAATCTTAAAGCGAGAGATCGGTCTATATGACAGCTATATCCAAATCTGGACCAATCTGGGCCAAATTGCAAAATGATATCGAAGAGCCTAACACAAGTCAATATCTCAAATTTCAGCAAAATCGGATAATAAATGTGGATTTCATCGGTCTAAGACCTTTAATCGACAGATCAGTATATGAGGGCTATAACAAGATATAGCCCGATATAGGTCATTTTGATTTCAACAGACAAACGGACGGACGTGGCTAGAATATGTATACTTTATAAGGAAATGGGTATTTCGATGTGTTGCAAACAAAATTAATATACCCCTATCCCTCAGTGGTGAATATAAAAAAAAGCTGATACGTCATCCAAATTGAAAATCTAACTTCCCATCCAAGAAATATCGATGTATAAAGCATACGAATCAACATGTAGCCCGATATAGACCCACTTCAAACTAAAACTATCAATGGCAAGTACACTTATCGGTACCAAATTCTAACTTGATAATCCGTTTGCCGACTGCTGAGTGATAACATTCTTGTTTTATAACAAGTAAAAAGGCGTTTAGTTCACCACCTCAGGTATATATGTAAACCACCTTTCATCAAACTCCGGTAAAAATTACATTCCTTACGTCCCATAGCAGTTATATCGAAATATGATCCGATTTGGACCAAATACTAATTATTACAAGTCATTGTTTAATTGTGTATTACAAAATATTGGTCTTTTTAGTAGCTATATCTAAAAATAAACCGTTCTGAACCATATACAACATGGATTTCGAAAAGCTTAATAAAAGACACTGTGTCAAATATCGGTTAAATCGGATTGTAAATGCGCCTTTTTGCGGCCTTTTAATGGCCCAAAACAATAAATCAAGAGATCGGTATATATGGCAGCTATATCCAAATCTGGACCGATCTGAGCTAAATTGAAGAAGGATGTCGAAGGGCCTAACACAACTCACTGTCCCAAGTTTCGGCGATATTGGACAATAAATGCGCTTTTTATGGCCCCAAAACCTAAATCCGAGAGATCGGTGTATGTAACAGCTATATTCAAATCTGGACCGATCTGTGCCATATTACAGAAGTATGTCAAGGGGCTTAACTTAACACACTGTCCCAAGTTTCGGCGACATCGGAAAATAAATGCGCCTTTTATGGGCCCAAAACTTTAAACCGAGGGATCGGTCTATATGGCAGCTATATCCAAATCTTATCCGATCTGTGCCAAATTAAAGAAAGAATTTGAGAGGCCCTAACACAACTCATTGTCCCAAATTTCAGGAAAATCGGATAATAAATGTGACTATTATGGGCCTTAGACTCTAAATCGGAGGATCGGTCTATATGGCAGCTATATTCAAATCTTGATCGATCTGAGCCAAATTGACGAAAGATGTCGAAGGTTCTAACACAACTTACTGTCCCAAATTTCAGCAAAATCGGATAATAAATGTGGCTTTTATTGGCCTAAGACCCAAAATCGGCGGATCGGTCTATATGGGGGCTATATCAAGATATAGCCCATCTTCGAACTTAACCTGCTTATGGACAAA
Source organism: Stomoxys calcitrans (assembly GCF_963082655.1). Classification (NCBI taxonomy): domain Eukaryota; kingdom Metazoa; phylum Arthropoda; class Insecta; order Diptera; family Muscidae; genus Stomoxys; species Stomoxys calcitrans. The sequence continues at coordinate 82,468,012 of NC_081555.1, read as the reverse complement.
AAAATAATCTGTGCAAAGTTTCAGCTCAATATCTTTATTTTTGAAGACTATATGGCAGCTATAACCAAATCTTGACCTGTCCGATCCAAATTAACGAAGTATGTTGATGGGCTTAACAGAAATCACTTTAAAAAATTTCAGCAAAATTGGATAATAAATGTGGCTATTATGGGCCTAAGACCCTAAATCGGAGGATCGGTCTATATGGCAGCTATATCCAAATCTGAACTGATCAGGTGCAAATTAAAAAGAGATGTCAAAGGGCCTAGCCCAACTCACTGTCCTGAATTTCAGCAAAATCGGATAATAAATATGGCTTTTATTGGCCTAAGAGCCAAAATCGGCGGATCGGTCTATATGGGGGCTATATCAAGATATAGCCCATCTTCGAACTTAACCTGCTTATGGACAAAAAAATAATCTGTGCAAAGTTTCAGCTCAATATCTCCATTTTTGAAGACTGAAGCGTGATTTCTATAGACAGACGGACGGACATGTCTAGATCGTCTTAGATTTTTACGCTGATCAAAAATATATATACTTTATAGGGTCGGAAATGGATATTTCGATGTGTTGCAAACGGAATGACAAAATGAACTTACCCCCATCTTTCGTTGGTGGGTATAAAAATAGGTGATACGTCGTCCGAATTGAAAATCTAACTCCCCATCCAAGAAATGAGATATTGGGATATCGATGTATAAAGGATATAAATCAATATGCAGCCCGATATAGACCCACTTCAAACTAAAGCTATCAATTGCAAAGACAATTATCGGTACCAAATTTTAAATTGATTATCCGTTTGCCGAGAGCTGCGTGATAACATTTTAGTTTTATAAAAATTTGTGTAAAATGTATGCTTCTATTGGAAACTTTGTAACATTGTATTTTTTAAGAAATGTTGTATATTGTGATTTTAAGGGCTAGAGCTAACGGAGACGCCGAAATCTTGGAATAATGAAGTTGATCACAATGGAATTTATGGTCAAGGAAGCCTTTCAAATTTTTTGCAAATTTTGCCCATGAACATTCCACTAAGGAACAGGGGAAAACTTCTCACAAAACAATGAGTGCAGTCCGATTCAAGTTTAAGCTCAATGATAAGGGGCCTTCTTTTTATAACCGAGTCCGAACGGCGAGCCGCTGCGCAATACCTCTTTGGAGAGAACTTTTACATGGCATAGTACCTCACAAATGTCGCCAGCATTAGGAAGGGAAAGCCACCGCTGAAAACTTTTTCTGATGGTCTCGCCAGGATTCGAACCCAGGCTTTCAGCGTCATAGGCGGACATGCTAACCTCTGCGCTACGGTGGCCTCCTTGAGGAGCTTTAAACTATTCAGGTCACCCCAACCTGATGGAATATATCCCGTATTACTACAAAATCAGGCCGACTATCTGGTGCCTCATCTGGCCACTATTTTCATTGCGTGCCTTCTTGATCTTCTTGAGCTTCTAGAGGATGCAATTATTATCCAATTTAAAATTTTCCACGTTGCCTTTTATTAGGACTTCTAACAATTGTGCTAAGTATGGTTGAAATTGGTTCATAACCTGATATAGCTCCCATATAAACCGATCTCCCGATTAGACTATTTGAACTTCTAGGCGCAATTCTAATCCGATTTGGATGCAATTTTGCACGTTGCAGAGTGGGAAAAATCGAAAAAAATAATAAAAATATGCTGTGTAACAACGGGTAGAGATAAAGCTGGTCACCTCGGTACTCCGAAAAATTGCTTGGCCTGCTAATACTTCACTTGTGGTCCTATTTTCAAATTTGTTTTGCTGAATAGTGCTCAAAAATCTTTGCAAAAACGTCCCGGTATTTTTTTTAAGTCACACAAAAGATAAAATATAAGAATTGCTATGGTATTAGAGCTTTATCAAGTTATGGTCAGATTCGGACCTTAATTGAATTAAATTTTGGAGACCATAGTAGAAGTCATTGTGTAAAATTTCAGTCAATGCGAATAAGAATTGCGCTCTGTTCTGTAGGGGCTCAACAAGTAAAATATGGAGATCAGTTTATATGAGAGCTGTATCAGGCTATAGACCGATTCGGACCATATTTGACACTTATATTGAAGGTCATAAGAAAGCCGTTGTATTAAATTTCAGCCAAATCGGATAATAATTACGTGCTATATAGGCTCAGAAAGTCAAGATTCCAGATCGGTTTATATGACAGCTATATCAGGTTATGGACCGATTTAAACCATACTTAGCACAGTTGTTGGAAGTCATAACGAAACACGTCATCCCGTATTTCAACCAAAAGGTATGCGAACTGCGCCCTCTAGTGGCTCAAGAAGTCAAGATCCATGATCGGTTTATATGGCAGCTATATCAAAACAAGGACCGATTTGGCCCATTTACAATACAAACCGACCTACACTAATAAGAAGTATTTGTGCAAAATTTCAAGCATCTAGCTTCACTCCTTCGAAAGTTAGCGTGCTTTCGAGAGACAGACGAACGGACGGACAGACATGACTATCGATCGACTTAAAATGTCATGATGATCAAGAATATATATACTTTATGGAGTCTTGGACAAATATTTCGAGGAGTTACAAACCACCATCCTATGGTGGAGAGTATAAAAAGATAATAACGTCAGAACAATTTCAATTGTTTGAAGCACAGATTGGTTATTTTATAATTCAGTAGCTATTTAAACTACGATACAATATAAAAGGTTAAAAGAAGATGCTACTTACCGATATATCAGTTCTGCAGTACCACCAAAGAGTAAGCAAAATACCCTTATGGTAGTATTGCTCACTACCCACCACTGTGCTAACTGCCATACTGGGGTTCTACTAACCCCTTACCGGTAATTGTGCTAACTATCCTTCCAGCAGTTATTTCTGTATATAAAATCTTCACATACCACTGGAGAATTCGGAAACTGAGGTTTGAGTCCCTCGGCCGGCGTGGTCTACTCCCAAATACCTTTACCTTTTTTTATATTTTCTTTAAACTTATTTAAGAAAATTCGGCTTAAAAAAATATGAATTTCTTATTAAACATGTTTCGTACCCACCGCCATAGGATTGGGGTATACTAATCTAATCATTCCGTTTGTAACACCTCGAAATATTAATCTAGGACCCCATAGAGTATATGTATATAAACTTGATCGTCTCGTAATTCTAATTCGAACTAGCCATGTCCGTCCGTCCGTCTGTCGAAATTACGATAGCGGTCGAACGCGTAGAGATTGACGCTTGAAATTTTGCACAGATAATTTATATTGATGTAGGTCATTGGGGATTGTAAATGGGCTATGTCGGTTCAGATTTGGATATAACTCCCATATAAACTGATCTCCCAATTGAAATTTTTCAGCCCGTGAAAGCCACAATTTTTGTACGATTTGGCAGGTTTTTTGCACATAGTATTCTGTTATGTCTTCCAACAATTAAGCTAAGTACAGTACAAATCGGTAAAGAACCTGATACAGCTCTCATATAAACCGATCTCCCGATTTGACTTCTTGATCCCCTGGAAGCCACAATTTTTGTCCGATTTCGCTGAAATTTTGTTCTGCTATGACTCCCAATAACTGTATAAAGTACGGTCTTAATCGGTCAAGAATATGATGTAGTTCCCATATAAACCGATATCCCGATTTGACTTATTGAGTCCATCGAAGCCGCAATTTTTTTCCGATTTGGCTGAAATCTTGCATGTGATGTTCTACCTTGACTTCTAACAACTGTGCAAAGTATGGTCTACATAAGGCTATAAGCTGATATAGCTGCAATATAAACCGATCTCCGATTTGAATTCTTGAACTCCTAGAATCCGCAATTTTTGCCCGATTTGGCTGAAATTTTGCACATGGTGTTCCGCTATTACTTCTAATAACTGTGGTAAGTACGGGTCAAATCTGTCTATAGCCTGGTATAGCTCCCATATAAACCGATCACCGAGACGCAATATTTGTCCAATTTGGGTGAAATTTTGCATATGGTTTTCTGTTACGACTTCCACCAACTGTGCCAAATACGATCCAAATTGGTACATAACCTGATATCGCTCCCATGTAAACCGGTCTCCGCATCATCCTTATTCGGTCCCTGAAAGCATTAATTTTTGCTAGTTTCACAGAAGTTTGGTATGTAGAATAAAATAATGCCCTTCAACTACATTCATTTTGTAAAAAATGTTATCAGAATTCACGGTGGTGGGTTCCCAAGATTCGGCCCGGCCGAACTTAGCACGCTTTCACTTGTTTTTTTAATAACCTCCACCATAAGATGGGGGTATACTAATTTCGTCATTCTGTTTGTAACTATTCAAAATTTTCGTCTGAGACCCCATAAAGTATATGTATTCTTGATCGTCGTGACATTTTATGTCGATCTAGCCATGTCCGTCCGTCTGTCCGTCCGTCCGCTTGAAATTTTGCACAAATACTTCTTATTAGTGTAGGTCGGTTAAGATTGTAAATGGGCCATATCGGTCAATGTTTTGATATAGCTGCCATATAAACCGATCTTGGGTCTTGACTTCTTGAGCCTCTAGAGGGCACAATTCTAATCTGATTGGAATGAAATTTTGCACAACGAGTTTTGTTATGATATCCAACAACTGTGCTAAGAATAGTTCAAATCGGTCCATAACCTGATATAGCTGCTATATAAACCGATCTTAGGTTTAACTTCTTTAGCCTCTAGAGGGCGCAATTCTTATCCCAGAGGAATGAAATTTTGCACCAAGTGTTTTGTTATGATATCTAACATTTATTTGTTTTTTATTACATTCATCATTTATAAAATATTTAGCAAATTTGTCGATGCTATCGATAGTTAGGTTAGGTTAGGTTGAAAATAGGGTTTAGATATTAATCCGCCCATAGCACTATGGACATACAATTAGGCCAGTAATCGGCTTGTTGTGCGCTCTAAGAACTATAAAGTAACCTCTAAAGAGAAAATTTTAAGTTAAGAATTCCGTGCTACTTACAAAATCCTTAATAGTTTTCAATACCACTCCCCTAAGTTGGTTCATGTCTGTTATTGGTATTTCACGTCTAACAGACACCGGCACCTAGGTGTAGGTGCCGGTATCTGTTAGACGCGAAAGCCGTGCAATGACAAAGAAAATGCTCCAACGTCTCATCATCTTCCCCGCATGCCCTACACATGCTATCACTTGCCCCACCGATTTTTCATAAGTGAGCTCGAAGTCCTATGTGTCCCGTTATGATACCAATAGCTATACTGACCTCCTTTTTGCTTTCTTTCAATAATAGCCTCGTCTTCTCACGATCTGGATCCCCCCATAGGATTTACGCCATCCCACCAAACGTTTCGCTGTTCCACAATGCTGCATGCGCATTCGTCGCCCACTCCCTTAACTTGGACTGCGTCGACCCGAAAGGCTTCGGGTTAACCAAGTTTATTGACGGCAGTCCTCTGACCCTCAGCGCCAAATCGTCTGCCCTTTCATTTCCCTTTACTCCGTTATGGCCCATGGCCCAAACGAGGCAGATTTTGCCATCCTCAGAGAAGGCGTTAATCTCCTTCTTACACTGCAAGATTGTTCGTGACCTCACCGGCCTGATTGTTATTGTCCTTTTAGCTATTTTACTGTCGGTAAAGATGTTCACACTTGACGTCCTCGAGTTAGCACCACACCACTTCATGCATTCCGTGATCGCCCGGATCTCTGCCTGCAGGACCGTATTATGGTCAGGCAGTCTAAACAGATCTCAGTCCCTGGGTTCTCAATGTAGGCCCCCAGGTCCACTCTGTCCATCACTGGATCAAAGCTAGAGTAGGCCTGAGCCGATAGTTAAAAAGAAAAATATCAAACTATCGAATGGATCAAATATCGATAGATTGTCAGCTTTGCTAAGAGCTTCATAATTTGACCCCATTTGGAAACATGTTTAGTCCCTGCAAAATGCATTCATACCAGTTTGCAATGGTGTTATTACATGTAGGGCTCCAAAATTCAAATTATGCGAATGCTGGAAGTTAGGGATTTACATTTTAATGACCGCATTATGTCTGTTGGCAAATATAAACTCATTTATTTTAAGCTTTGCCACACAAGCCGCAAGCAGACACAATGGCTGTTGTACAAGTGGCCAAAGTATGTTATTTATTTTCTTTTGGTCTAAGCAAAAGGCTTGAAGTGGTTCAAAGTGCAAAATGTTGTTACAATGTGGCCATAATACGGTGCCTGACATTCTGTTCTTTGCTACATGGCAAACGCTTTCAGTAGTATTTTATCGTTTATTCGCTTCACGGAGTAACTAGTTAACAAATTTCATAACATTTAGCCACTTTATAAAATTGCAGTGAATCTCATGGGCTATTTTGATCCAGTTAAATACTTTTGGTGTATGGCCCTATGAGGTGATTATGTATAAATTATGTTGCTAGAGGTAACTCGAAAATAAAACAGTGCAACGTTTTACATCCTAAAGGTTTTCCCATGTAAACCTGTATCACGATTGAACTTCTCAGGGTCCTGGAGGAAGGAATTCTTATCTGATGCTGTTTAGTTCTTAATTTCTGTTTGTAAATAGAAATAACCCAAGGAATTTAAAGAATTTTATCTTTGGTAGAGCGTACAAAAGATTTGGCACATCCGAAATTAACCTTCTCAGTCATCCAAAGCTGTATCATTCTTTTTTATACCCTCCACCATAGGATGGGAGTATATTAATTTCGTCATTCTGTTTGTAACTACTCGAAATATTCGTTTGAAACCCCATAAAGTATATATATTCTTGATCGTCGCGACATTCGTCCGTCTGTCCGTCCGTCTGTCTGTCGAAAGCACGCTAACTTCCGGAGGAGTAAAGCTAGCCGCTTGAAATTTTTCACAAATACTTCTTATTAGTGTAGGTCGGTTGTAATTGTAAATGGGCCATATCGGTCCATATTTTGATATAGCTGCCATATAAACCGATCTTGGGTCATGGCTTCTTGAGCCTCTAGAGTGCGCAATTCTTATCTGATTGGAATAAAATGTTGCACGTAGTATTTTGTTATGACATCCAACAACTGTGCCAAGTATGGTTCAAATCGGTCCATAACCTGATATAGCTGCCATATGAACCGATCTTGGGTCTTGATTTCTTGAGCCTCTAGAGTGCGAAATTCTTATCCGATTGGAATGAAATGTTGCACGTAGTATTTTGTTATGATATCCAACAACTGCGCCAAGTATGGTTGAAATCGGTTCATAACCTGATATAGCTGCCATATAAACCGATCTGGGATCTTGACTTCTTGAGCCTCCAGAGGTCGCAATTATTATCCGATATACCTGACCATCAACATACATGTTTATTATGGTCTGAATCGGTATATAGCCCGATACAGCTCCCATATAAATCGATCTCTCTATTTTACTTCTTGAGCCCCCAAAGGGCGCAATTCTTATTCGAATTGGCTGACATTTTACACAGGTCTCCAACATATAATTTAATTGTGTTCCAAACCGGACAATATCTTGATATCGCTCTAATAGCAGAGCAAATCTTTTCTTATATCCTTTTTTGCCTAAAAAGAGATGCCGGGAAAAGAACTCGACAAATGCGATCCATGGTGGAGGGTATAGAAGATTCGGCCCGGCCGAACTTAGCACGCTTTTACTTGTTTTCGTTTGTACTTTAATCTCAAAGCAAAAGTTATTCGACTGTTTTGAGCACGTTAGTCTCTTGAACACTAATACCCATGCACTCATTCTCGAATGGACGAGTACATAACTACATGCATAAATCACTTAAGAAATTAGCCTATGGCTTAATGCTACTTATAAGCCAAATATAACACACATACAAACACAAAGGGGGAAAAAGAGAGTAAAACTATTTACCACACATTAATGTAATGCGACCGCACTCTGAAGCACACACTGAGCCCTTCTGTCAGTGACAGGGAAAAATGTTATATTTATTGAACGACCTCATTTTATCGTTTGTCAGGATTTCTGGAGATAAAACCATTTCATTGTTTTTATTATATTGATCATCAACACGTCTCGCATCACCGCAACAAGTAGCCATTACTATTATAAATTACCAGTCGGCTCAACCACACATATTTATTAATAACATTAAGCAGGCCATATTGTAGTTACATTGGCGCTCACTGCTTTCGAGATTGCCATCATTTGGAAAAATGTGGCTGCATATTAATATTTGGCATTGTAAAATTCAGTAGGTTCGTTACCAATAAATTAAAGTTTGCATATATTTATTAACCTGAGTACCTATGCACGGTAAATAACAAGTGAAACGGCTAAGCTTTAAAACAATGAAGACCGATACGCTGATCCAATCCTTAGACCAGTACCAGACTGGATAAACCATATCCTAAGGAACAGGTGGATAACTTGCGGGTTTAAAACTAAGAAAGAATGTGGCACAAGGCAATCCAGAAGGAAGCACTTTATTGCCTCTTCTATTGGTGATCACCTTGAAAAAACTAGTTTGGATGCTGAGTGTGAAGGATTTTGAACACATCTGCTACGCAGACGATGTTGAAATGTGAAATATATATTTCGATATTAAACAAGGTCTAATACTTTGGAGTAATCAAAAACAAGAAAATTAAAAGGAAGTGCTGAGAAGGTTCAAAGATATTAAACTCTGTGTAGATGCACTGAAAAAAAAGGTGTCCCAAAATTGAAGATTGTTCCTTGATCGTAAGATTTTAGCAATGAAAACAAGCCAAAGAACCAAAACTTTAAAATAATGTTACTATCTTTAAATTATTGATTTTTTTATACTAACTACCTTAGGATGGGGATATACTTATCTAGACATTCCGTTTGTTAAACCTGCAAATATTCGTCTACGATCCTATAAAGTCTATATATTCTTGATCGTCTCGACGCTCTGAGTCGATCTAGCCATGTCCGTCTGTCGAAATCACGATAGTGGTCGAACGCGTAATGCCAGCCGCTTGAAATTTTGCACTGATACTTAATATTAATGTAGGTCGTTGAGGACTGTAAATTGGTCATATCGGTTTAGATTTAGATTTAAACTTCCATTAACTCTGGCAAGTTCAGTCTAAATCGGTCTATAACCTGATGGAGCTCCCATCTAAACCGATCTCCGGATTTGACTTCTTGAGCTCTTACAAGCCACAATTTTTATCCGATTTTGCACGTAGTGTTCTGTTATGGCTTTCAACAACTGTGCCAAGTACGGTCCACATCAGTCAATAACCTAATATAGCTCCCATATATGCCGATCTACCAAAAGATACAATTTTTGTCCGATTTGGCTGAAATTTTGCATGTGTTATTCAATTGTGACTTCCAACAATTTTGCCAAGTACAATCGAAATCGGTCTATAAGCTGATGTAGCTCCCATATAAACCGATCTCATGATATCGCTTCTTGAGCCCTTTAAAACAGCAATTTTTGCTCCATTTTGCTGTTCTGTTACGACTTTAAACATGTGTGCTTAGTACGGTCCAAATCGGTCTATAATCTGATATAGCTCCCATATAAACCGATCTCCTAATTTGACTTTTTAAGCCCTTACAAGCCGCAATTTTTGTCCGATTTGGCTGAAACGTTGCATGCGTTATTCTGTTACGACTTTCAATAACTGGTACAACTGGTCTGTTGATCATCGTTTTTCGGTTGCAAAAAGACCTGGTATGTAGAATAAAATTATGCCATTCAACTAAATTAATTTTGTATAAATTTTTAGCAGAATCCTTGGTGGTGGGTTTCCAAGATCCGCCTCGGACGAACTTAGCACGCTATTACTTGTTTTTAGCTAGGTAGGATAGGGGAAGGGGGATTGCCCTCTGACACATCCTTTCATTTGAATACAGTATATTCTCCGTCTTTCCTACATGGCAGTTTGTTGTTTTTTTATTGGGAGGAAGGGGTCGGTCCCTCCGACGCTGAAACCCAAAAGACAATTTGTTGAGCACTTTATTGCAGCGATCTACAGGTGCGGGTGAACGGCAGGACGTCAGGATGTTGCCCACATACTTGGATCCTTATATCAACATTAGATTCGACATCTAATGTCATAGAACTTTCATTTAATTGGCATATTATCCGGATTGAACTACACCAACGAACACATTTTTATATCAACTTTTTACTCTACTTTTAAATACCATTCATTTTATGTCTATATTGTCAGTAAATATATCCTGCTGGAGGGTTTTGCATGGTGGGCAGAGTCCTCAGACACCAAGGAATAAAATTATTAGTCACATTTGTAATCTACTTTTAAATACCTTTTATTTTATACCCATATTGCTCAAAGCGGTAAAAGTGTCCTCTTGGGTGGTATTTTTGGGGGTGGGGAAAGGCCGGGCAAATTTGTGTGTCTCTGTATGAGCGCTAGTACGTTTGTTATGTGCAGTAGGAGGCAACCCAGCAGTCCACACCTCTATCATTACAATGTCTTCAAAGACTTCTTTAAGGCAATTTGAATTTTGTCACCGGTATGGCATATCTGCTGACGTGTCTTATAGATTTACTATTATAAAATTGGATTATCGACGAATTCACTAACCGTCTCCACGAACAATCCAAAACAAATTTTTTTATTGATAAAATTAAAGTTTTATTTTTTTTAATTATTCGAAAAACGGACGTTCTCTTACGGCCATACATACATAAAAATTTGTTTGTGTTTTGATTTTTGTGTAGGGTAAAACATGATGCCTTGCTTTCGCGTCTGTCAGCATCTGAGTTGCGATCAGAACGCTTTGTTATTTTTTGAGGAGCGCTTCGGAAGTGCACAATGGAAAAATATGTGGCCTGATACCATAGACGGAAACAACTAATAGCCCTATTGTGACAAAATAATACATTTGAGATGTAAAAACAAGTAAAAGCGTGCCAAATTCGCCGGGCCGAATCTTATATACCCTCCACCATAAATCGAATTTGTCGAGTTCTTTTCCCGATATCTTCTTTTAGGCAAACACAGCATAAAAGAAAATAATTGATTTAATATTGGAGCTATATAAGTTATATTCCGATTCGGACCATAATTATATTGAATGTTGGAGTAGATGTCATAGTGTAAAATTTCAGCCAATTCGAGTAAGAATTGCGCCCTTTTGGGGCTCTAGAAGTAAAATAGAGAGATCGGTTTATATGAGAGCTGTATCAGGCTATAGACCGATTCGAACCATATTTGAGACGTATGTTGTCATGGGAGAAGCCGCTGTACAAAATTTCAGCCAAATAGGATAATAATTACGCCCTCTAGTGGTTCAAGAAGTCAAGATTCAAGATCGGTTTATATGGCAGCTATATCAGGTTATGGACCGATTTAGACCATACTTAGCACAGTTATTGGAAGTCATAACTTAACACGTGGTGCAAAATTTCAGACAAATCGGATAAGAATTGTGCCTTCTAGTGGCTCAAGAAAACAAGACCCAAGATCGGTTTATATGGCAGCTATATCAAAATATGGACCCATATAACCCATTTACAATCCCTACCGAACTACACTAATAAGAAGTATTTATGCACAATTTCAAGCGGCTAACTTTACTCCTTCGAAAGTAAGCGTGCTTTCGACAGACAAACGGAGGGGCGGACGGACGGACAAACGGACGAACATGGTTAGATCGACTTAAAATGTCACGACGATTAAGAATATATATACTTTTTTGGGTCTCAGACGAATATTTCGAGGAGTTACAAACAGAATGACGAAATTAGTATACCCCCATCCCATAATGGAGGGTATAAAAAAATTAATAAATCGTTGTGAAAGTCTGCCTTAATATTTGAATAATCGAAAATATGTCATTATTTAACTTAAAACCAGTAAGGAAAAGCAAATGTCGGGCGGTGCCGTGTAGCCTACATCTACACTATAGCTACAAAGTGGTAACTATATCTAAATCTGTACCAACCTTACTGGTTTTAAAATGATTAACTTTTTGTGTATGAAACATCTACTGAATTTAAAGTTTCTGACAATATGGTCAAAACTGACATCATTTTCTATTCCTCTATGGCAACAATTAAACTGTTTTCCTTCGGGACCCTTGCATAGTGATAATCGATTGTTTGATTATCACTATACAATGGGCAAAAATTATGACTGAAACATGACATTCAGCTGTCCATTTAAACATTCCTACACATTGACAAGGTCCAACATATATACATACATAACATACGGTTCCTATGATAATATTTGTTTATCTAGGACATGAAAAGGACACAATTGCGTAGTGTGACGTCGACCATAGGACATTGTGGAAAATGAAAATAATTTACGATCTCTTTCATAATGCTTATTAATAACATTGCACTTGATCCAATACACAATGGTAACACCATTTCTAATTTGCCTCTTTTCTGTGGCAAAGGGAAAAGTGGGAAATCGCAATAATTGAAAGTTCATACACCGATTAAATAACACATTTTAAGGATTTAATACGTGACGGCAATTTCTGCCCAAGGAAGGAAACAAGCCAAGTTTATTTCGGACATTTGTGGTTACATTTTGGATATAACATGAGTATGATAAACATTCAAAATATGCGAATACTAATCTTAGATAAACTTCAGGATAAAAATAGAATGTACTGCATGAAATTCGTAGTAGGGTTCCGTAATAGGTATAAATACGCCCTATGCAAGTTTGGATATGCACATAAGCCAGTAATCGCTTTGTTGTAGGATATAGATACTAAAAAAGTAACCTAAAACAAGTACAAGAGTGGTAGACGGGCTGAATCTTGCTCAGAAAGTCAAATTGGGAGATCGGTTTATATGGCAGTTATATTAGGTTATTCATCGATTTGAACCATACTACTGCATACATACTTGAGTTGTTGAAAGTGATACGAAAACAACACGTGCAAAATTTCAACAAAATCGAATCAGAACAAGACACAAAATCGGTTTATATGGCCATTTACAATCAGAAACGACCTAGACTAATAAGAAGTATTTTCGCAATATTTCAAGCGCATAGCCTTACCCTTTCGAGAGTTCGCGCGCTTTTGACAGGCAGGCGGACAGACATGGCTTGATCTATTTAAAATGTCATGACGACCATGAATATATACTCTATGGGGTCTTAGACGTACATTGCGAGGTATTACAAACGGAATTACGAAATAAGTATACTCCCATCCTATGGTGGAGGGTATAAAACCCTTAGTTAGAAACTCCCTGCTACTGATTAGAGAACAATTGTCCCCAATTGTTCTCCATTTTATTCTCCTTAGTCGGTTCATTTCTGGTATTGTATAGCCCGGGGACTGTGCCATTCCCAGAGAAAGAGTTAATTCTTCGAAGACTTACATCGTGGCCAGTTTACTGTCCGTATAGATACTCACACTCGATCAGATCTCAGTTCCTGGGTTCTCAATGTAAACCCCCAGGCCCACTTTGTGCTCGAGCTTAGATCCATTGAAATTTCTAGATGGCAATACCTCAAGTGTCGTCTCAGGTATCCAAACCGAAACTTCTAATATTTCTTCCCTTGGTGGGTTCCCAAGATTCTGCTAAAAATTTATACAAAATAAATTCATTTCGAGGGCACAATTTTATCTTACGTACCAAACTTCTGTCAAACCAGCAAAAATTTAAATTTCTAGGAACCGAACAAGGATGATCGATAGACCGGTTTAAATAAGAGCTTAGGTTATAAACTTATTTGCACCGTACTAAACATAGTTGTTAAAAGTCATAAGGGAACACCACATGCAACATTTCAGCCAAATCGGACAAAAATTGAGGCTTGTAAGGGCTCAAAAAGTCAAATCGGGAGATAGGATCTATATTCAAATCCGAACCGATATGGCCCAATTGCAATCCCCAACGATCTACATCAATCTTAAATCTGTGCAAAATTTCAAGCAGCTAGCTTTACGTTTTCGATCGCTATCATGATTTCGACAGACGGATAGATCGATTCAGAACATCGAGACTATATATACTATATGTGGTCTTAGTATACTCCCATCCTATGGTGGGTATAAAAATGGTTCACGAATAAAGTATCAACAAGCAAAAGCGTGCTAAGTTCGGCCGGGCCGAACCTGGGAACCCACCACCATGGATTCTGCTAAAAATTTATACAAAATAAATTTAGTTGAAGGGCATACATACCAAACTTTTGTCAAACCAGCAAAAATTAAGGCTTCTAGGAACCGAACAAGGATGGCCGAGAGACCGGTTTATTTGGGAGTTATATCTGGTTATGGACTCATTTGGACCGTACTTAGCACAGTTGTTGGAAGTCGCTACAGAACACCGCATGCACAATTTAGCCAATTCGGACAAAAATTGCGGCTTGAAAGGGCTTAAGAAGTCAAATCGGGAAATCGGTTTATATGGGAGCTTTATCAGGTTATAGATCGTATGTGGCACAGATGTTGGAAGTCATAACAGAACACTAAGTTCAAACTTTCTGCCAAATCAGACAAAAATGGCGGCTTGTTTGGGAGCTATATCTAAATCTGTTTCGTGGTACTTACAAAATCACTAATTGTTTTCCATACCTAGCCCCTAAGTTGGTTCATGTCTGGTATTGTGTCCCCACTTAAGTGCCCATGTTTGTTAGCTGCGTAAGCCGGGCAATGACATAAGAAATACTCATACGTCTCACTATCTTCCCCACATGCCCTACACATGCTCTGATCTGCCGTACCGATTTTGCATAAGTGAGCTCGTAGTCCTATGTGTCCCGTTATGATACCGAAAGCTGTACTGACCTCCATCTTACTTCCTTTCAGTAGTAGCCTCGTCTTGTCACGATCCGGAACTTCCTATAGGATTTTCGCCGTCCTTTTCGCTGTTCCATAGTATTACATGCGCATTCGTCGACCACGCCCTTAACTCGGACTGCGTCGACCTGAAAGGCTTTGGGTTAACCAAGCTTATTGAGGGCAGTCCTATGGCCTCCACTGCCAAATCTTCTGCTCTTTTATTACCCCTTACTCCGCTATGGACCGAGTAACCCAAACGATATGGATCGTGTCATCGTCAGAGAAGGTGCTAATCTCTTTACACTCCAAGACTGTTGGTGAACATACTGGTCCTTGTAATTGCGATGGCCAGTTTACTTTCCGTAAAGATGTTTACACCCGACATCCTCGCGTTAACAACACACCAACTCACGCATTCCCCTGTCACTCGACCTCAATTGTCCTTCTAGGTTTCCTATTGTTGCCTGGATTATACCGCGATTGTATGACCTACTCCTATCCTCTATCCATTCTAGCATCGCCTTAAGTCTCATAGCCGCAATGGCCGCCTCCCACTTAATCTGAATGTCAATAGAACGGATATCTAGAATAGTCTCCATTACCCAAGTGGACATTGTCCTCATCGCTCCGCCTATGTCAAGAATACATGTTCTCTCAACCTGTTGTATTATGCTTACATTGTACTTTTCTCTTCTCCATCGCGGTCTACCAAACTAGTCTAATCACGCTCCTTTAGAGCCATTAGACTATGCTTAGACTCGGGCCTTATTTTAGACCTACAGCCCGTCTACATATTGCCCAACTCCGGCGACCCTTCCCAGTACGTTTCTGAATTTGACACTTCCAATTCGGTGTCCTGTCAAAGATCACTACTAAGTATTTGACCTTGTTAGATATCGAAATCGTTCTTTTGAGGAAACGTGATGTGTTAAATTGGCCCATCTTCGTCTACCTCGTGAACTGGCAAATTGAGTCTTCTCTGGCTTAACTAGGAGACCACCAGGTCTAGCCAAGTCGTATTCCATCTGCGAGACCCTTTCGACTCTTTTGCATAGCTGATATGATCCTCGCCCATTAGTGGTATTATAACATCGTCTGCGCACCAGACGGATTCAAATCCTTCCTCAGTTAACATCCGTTATAGGTTATTTATGGTGGTCACCCATAGGAGTGGAGATGAACTGCCCCGCTGTGTTGTGCCTTATGCCACTTACTCCCTTATATATATGTCATGGGACCCACAACTTATGCAGCTGTTCCTTAGCATGTGGTTTATACGGAGTTTAAGGATCCAGATCACCCGGTTCTGGTCTAAGTATTGGATCAATGTGTCGGTCTGCACATTGTTAAAAGCCCCCTCGATGGCAATGTATACCGCCAATGTGTACTTCTTTGTATCGACGGATTCTTCTATGTTATGCACAACCTCGTGCAGGGAAGTCTCCACCGACCTTCCCTTGACATAGGCATACTGTTTGTATTTAGGCAGTTCGCTCGATACGTTCCATGGTTTTGTATAGAAAGGACAGAATGGTCTGTAGACCTTTGATGTCGCATGACTTTCCTTGCCGGGCTTGGGTATAATTACCACCCTTGCCTACTGCCTGGTTTTCGGAGTATATGCAAGTCCTAGGCACGCGGTGAAATAGTGGCCAGATGTAACTCCAGATAGTCGGCCTCCTTTTGTAGTAACGCCGGAAATATTCCCTCAGGTCCGGGTGACTCAAATAGTTTGAAGCTCATTAAGGCTTCCTACACCATAAATTCCGTTATGGTAAGCTTTCGATCATCCTCTTTTTTCCAAGATTTCGTTGTCTCCATGAGTCCCGTCGTATTCTGTGGAAAATAAGTTTTTATCAAAAGCCTCAACATATCGTCCGTTGTCTCTGCAAACTAAGAACCCCAATATTCGAATCGATTATATTATTGTACATTCTTGATCGTCATGACATTTTTAATCGATCTAGCCGTGTCCGTCCATTAGAAGGAGTAAAGCTAGGCGCTTGAACTTTTTCACAAACACTTCTTATCAGTATAGGTCAGTTGGGATTGTAAATGGGCCATATCGGTCCATGTTTTGATATAAACTGGATTTTGAATTCTTGAGCCGCTAGAGGGCGCAATTCTCATCCGATTTGGCTGAAACTTTACATGAAGTGTTTTGTTATAACTTTCAACAACTACCCTTAGTATGGTTCAAATCGGTACATAACCTGATATAGCTGTCATATAAACCGATCTGGCATCTTGAGGCTCATTTCTGGTTGAATGGCTACGTAAATAAGCAAAATTGCCGCATTTGGAGTGAAGAGCAACCAGAAGCCGTTCAAGAACTGCCCATGCATCCCGAAAAATGCACTGTTTGGTGTGGTTTGTACGCTGGTGGAATCATTGAACCGTATTTTTTCAAAGATGCTGTTGGACGCAACGTTACGGTGAATGAACACATTTCGAACCGAACACTGATTTTGGTAATAAAATTCAATGATTTGCAAGCGTTGCTCGTTAGTAAGTCTATTCATGATGAAATGTCAAAGCATACTGAGCATCTTTCTCTTTGACACCATGTCTGAAATCCCACGTGATCTGTCAAATACTAATGCATGAAAATCCTAACCTCAAAAAAATCACCCTTTAGCTGCCATATAAACCGATCCGGGATCTTGACTTCTTAAGTCGCTAGATGGCGCACTTCTTATCCGATTTTGCTGAAATTTTGTGCAACGGCTTCTCCTATGACTTATAATAATCGTGTTCAATATGGTCTGAATCGATATATAGCCTGATACAGCCCTCATATAAACCGATCTCCCCCCAACCGAGCCCCTACAAGGCGCAATTCCGAAAGGACTGAAATATTAATCAATGACTTCTACTATGATCTTCAACATTCAATTAATTTATGGTCCGTATCGGACTATAATTGATATAGCTCCAATAGCATAACAATTATTATCCATTATTTTTTGCCTCCCTAATAAGAGATACCGCGCAGAGAACTCGACAAATGCTATCCATGGTGAAGGGTATATAAGATTCGGCACGGAACTTAGAACGCTCTTTCTTGTTTTTAAAGTATTGTGTTACCTAAGGCAAAACTAAGTAATATTTTGAGTTTTGACCAGCTGCTGTTAAAAATGAAAAAATTTACAAGATTTTCGGTTGAAGTGCGGATATAGACAGGTATGGTTACAATATTTTATTCCCCATTTATTGCATTGAGATGGGTTTTTTTGAATATTTGTTTCAAATGAAATTTTTTGGAAATTATTATTTATACCTTAAAACTCGTGTGGTTTGGTTTGATTTTGAAACAGCCTATTTTAAGTCGCTTTTTTTGAACGCAGATGTTGCAAAGTGCAGGTAATGAATAATAGCTGACTTTTTAGATTTTTCGAAGTTGTGACCACCGGATTAGCTTAATAAGGCAATAAGAAAATCCACAAGGCAGATGTGTAGAAACCCCATGCACGTGTGCATTCTAATAGCCTTGCTTGCAGGTAGAAGATTATGGACAAGAAGGTTTGTAATTTCGCACCACAATCAAATAAATAGCCATGTTTACATTGGCTATGAATCAGTGTAAAGTTATCATCCACACAAGCAGCTTGTTGATTGTTAGGAGTTATTCAATTTCAAACAAAACTTTTACATTTTACACCCTTAAACCATAAAATGGTAAGTTAAATGCAGTTACTAATGCCATAAGCCATAACTTATTGTGTTCATTTATATTTTTAGAATATGCAAAAGGAAAACATGTTCTCTACATTTGTTGAATCAAAATCACCCAAGCGCTATTCCTCAGATTTTTCTGGCAAATCACTTGAAGCTAATTCCTTAGGAAATTTAGCCAATGATATAGCAAGTCTAAGGTTCAATTCGTTCGAGAAATTGGTTCGGCCCGAGCAACATGTAGTCGAATTTGACTTAAGCACCTATTCCGAAATGCAAATTGACAACGAGGACTTCGAAGACGACGACGATGGAGAATTGGATAGTTTTGGCCACATCGATTTAAACCAAACCTATAGCTCGAAGACGATGTCTAAGAAACAAATGTCACTGATGGAATCTGCATTAGATGATATTTGAAATTACTTGAATAATAACATAATAAAGTAATTCGTTGTTAATATGTCAGTGTAAACTATTCTCTTATTTCTTATTATTATTGGAAAAAATCTAGTTTTTTATTATTATTTCAATAAAATTGAACAATTACAATTATAATGTAAATAAATGAATTTAATTGTACATATAAATTTAGAGCAATATATTGTAAAAAAAAATAAAAGACAGGAGCAGGTCATTACATTACGGGATATTTGAGACGTTGCACAGTGGTAGAAGATCGTTAAAACTGATAGATAACTCTTTAAAATGGTTAAAGCTGATGAGACATTGAGATTATGTGCAAAATAACAAGGCCCTAGGTGGTCCAGGCGCCCCTTAACAGGCCACTGAAGTTGGTTACCACGGGACTTCGAAAAATATTCGGGCTGTCAAATCTCCGATTGGAAAATTCTAGGAAAAAACAAGTAAAAGCGTGCGAAGTTCGGCCGGGCCGAATCTTATATACCCTCCACCATGGATCGCATTTGTCGAGTTCTTTTCCCGGCATCTCTTCTTAGGCTAAATAGGATATAATATATCAAGATATGGTCCGGTTTGGACCACAATTAAAATATATGTTGGAGACCTGTGTAAAATAACAGCCAATTCGAATAAAAATTGCGCCCTTTGGGGTCTCAAGAAGTAAAATAGAGAGATAGATTTAAATGGGAGCTGTATCGGGCTATAAACCGATTCAGACTATAATAAACACGACATGAGGGAATCCGTCGTACAAAAATTCAGGCAAATCGGATAATAATTGCGACCTCTAGAGGCTCAAGAAGTCAAGATCCCAGATCGGTTTATATGACAGCAATATCAGGTTATAGACCGATTTAAACCATACTTGGCACAGTTGTTGGATATCATAACAAAACACGTCATGCAAGATTTCATTCCAATCGGATAAGAATTGCGCACTCCAGAGGCTCAAGAAGTCATGACCCAAGATCGGTTTATATGGCAGCTATATCAGGTTATGGACCGATTTGAACCATACTCAACACAGTTGTTGAATATCATAACAAAACACGTCGTGCCGAAATTCATTAAAATCGGATAAGAATTGCGCCCTCTAGAGGCTCAAGAAGTCAAGACCCAAGATCAGTTTATATGACAGCTATATCAGGTTATGGACCGATTTGAACCATACTTGGCACAGTTGTTGGATATCATAACAAACCACGTCGTGCAAAATTTCCTTCCACGGACAGACGGACGGACGAACGGACAGACGGACGGACAGACGGACAGACGGACGGACGGACAGACGGACGGACGGACGGACAGACGGACGGACGGACGGACAGACGGACGGACATGGCTAGATCGACATAAAATGTCGCGACGATCAAGAATATATATACTTTATGGGGTCTCAGACGAATGTTGCGAGTAGTTACAAACAGAATGACGAAATTAGTATACCCCCCATCCTATGGTGGAGGGTATAAAAAACGATAATAATTCTTTTACAGATAAAAAATCTCTTAAAATCCAAAAACAAATTCTGCCCGATTTTTATACCCTCCACCATAGGATGGGGGGTGTACTAATTTCGTCATTCTGTTTGTAACTACTCGAAATATTCGTCTGAGACCCCATAAAGTATATATATTCTTGATCGTCGCGACATTTTATGTCGATCCAGCCATGTCCGTCCGTCTGTCCGTCCGTCCGTTCGTCCGTCTGTCTGTCGAAAGCACGCTAACTTCCGAAGGAGTAGAGCTAGCCACTTACAATTTTGCACAAATACTTCTTATTAGTGTAGGTCGGTTGGTATTGTAAATGGGTCATATCGGTCCATGTTTTGATATAGCTGCCACATAAACCGATCTTGGGTCGAGACTTCTTGAGCCTCTAGAGTGCGCAATTCTTATCGGATTGGAATGAAATTTTGCACGACGTGGTTTGTTATGATATCCAACAACTGTGCCAAGTATGGTTCAAATCGGTCCATAATCTGATATAGCTGCCATATAAACCGATCTTGGGTTTTGGCTTTTTGAGCCTCTAGAGTGCGCAATTCTTATCCGATTGGAATGAAATTTTGCACATAGTATTTTGTTATGACATCCAACAACCGTGGCAAGTATGGTTCAAATCGGTCTATAACCTGATATAGCTGCCATATAAACCGATCTTGGGTCTTGATTTCTTGACCCTCTAGAGTTCGAAATTCTAATCCGATTGGAATGAAAAGTTGCATGACGTGTTTTCTTATGATATCCAACAACTGTGCCAAGTATGGTTCAAATCGGTCAATAATCTGATAAAGCTGTCATATAAACCGATCTTGGGTCTTGACTTCTTGAGCCTCTAGAGGGCGCAATTCTTAGTCGATTTGAATGGAATTTCGCAAGACGTTTTTTATTGTTACTTTCAACAACTATGTCAAATAAAGTACAAGTCGGTTCATAACCTGATTTAGCTGCCATATAAACCGATCTGGGATCTTGCCTTCTTGAGCCTCTAGAGGTCGCAATTATTATCCAACTTGCCTGAAATTTTGTACGACGGATTCTCTCATGACCATCAACATACGTGTTTTTTATGGTCTGAATCGGTCTATAGCCCGATACAGCTCCCATATAAATCGATCTCTCTATTTTACTTCTTGAGCCCCCAAAGGGCGCAATTCTTATTCGAATTGGCTGACATTTTGCACAGGTCTACAACATATAATTTAATTGTGGTCCAAACCGGACCATATCTTGATATATTATATCCTATTTAGCCTAAGAAGAGATGCCGGGAAAAGAACTCGACAAATGCGATCCATGGTGGAGGGTATATAAGATTCGGCCCGGCCGAACTTCGCACTTTTTTAATTTTTTTTCTTTTAGATCCCCAAAATACCACTTTCGAGTATAAATACTTTTGAACTCGGAATTTTTAGTACATTTTCTGTGGCTACGAATATAATTATATGCAAAAAATGTTTGCAAGTGCTTAGGGGACATATGGAGTTAAAAACAAGTAAAAAGGCGTTAAGGCTTTAGGATACCCGCCGCCTCGGGTATATATGTAAACCACTTTTCGTCAAAATCCGGTGAAAAATGCATACCCTTTGTCCCATAGCAGCTGTATCGAAATATGTTCCGATTTGGACCAAATACTTATATGTACAAGTCATTGTTCAATTGTGTTTAGCAAAACATTGGTCTTTTAAGTAGCTATATCTTAAAATAAACCGATCTGAACCACATACGATAGGATGTCGTAAAGCCTTACATAAGTCACTGTGTCAAAGTGAAATCGGATTATAAATGAGCCTTTTATGGGACCAAGACTTAAAATCGAAAAATCGGTCTATATGGCAGCTATATTCAAATCTGGACCGATCTGAGCCGAACTGAAAAATGAAGTCGAAGGGCCTAACTCAACTCACTGTCCCAAATTTCAGTAAAACAGGATAATACATGTGGCTTTTATGGGCCTAAAACCCTAAATCGGCGGATCGGTCTATATGGCAGCTATATCCAAATCTGGATCGATCTGGGCCAAGTTGAAGGAGAATGTCGAAGGGCCTAACATAACTCACTGTCCAACTGTTCAGCCAAATCGGATAATAAATGTGACTTTTATGGGCCTAACACCCTAAATCGGAAGATCGTCTATATGGAGGCTATATCAAGATATAGTCCGATAAAGCTCATCTTCGAACATAAGCTGCTTAAGGACAAAAAAGAATCTGAGCAAAATTTCAGCTTAATTGTTGAAGACTGTAGCGTGATTTCAACAGACAGACGGACGGACATGTCTAGATCGTCTTTATAGGGTCGGAAATGGATATTTCGAAGTGTTGCAAACGGAATGACAAAATGAATATACCCCCATCCTTCAGTGGTGGGTATAAGAGGGTGATAATGAGCTGTTGCTTTCAACAGATAATTTTTTAGCCATAGGCAGGTTAAGTTCAAAAATGTACTATATCTTTAGCTTAGGTTAGGTTTAACTGGCAGCCTGTCATCAAACTCACTTAGACGTTTTCGTCCATTGTGCTACCACAGGAACAGAAGAAAGAAGATTACTTCTAGTTGATACAGTTGAACCATCCTAATTGCTTTAAAAAGCCCAACAAGTTGCAAATATTCACATGCGCTAAATCAGAGAGGTTCTCAAAGGAATGAGAACATAAAGTGGAACTCCTTCTGACTGCCAGTGCTGCACATATAAAAAGAAGGTGTTCTGTAGTTTCTTCTTCGATGTCCTCATAGCTTCTGCAAAAGACGTTACTGGCAACCTTCAGCCTGTCACCATTTTTTCCGATTAGACTGTGACCTGCCATGTTGGACACAATGACTGAGACGTCTGCTCTAGCCAGTGATAGCAAAACGGTAGACCTCTTCAAGTCTAGATTAGGCCACAGTTTTAGAATTCTCACAGCCCCCTCTTTGTAACCATCTATCATTCGTTGATCTTCGGGTCTGATCCTGAAAACTTAGCTTAAATGACAATAGAGACATACCCATAGGTTGAAGTTTCTCTGTAATGTGTAATGTAGTTTCTAGTCTCGCAAGCTCGTTCGCTTTACACTTCCCTGCAATTTAGAGCAACTTTCTCCAGGGGTTTAATGGATGCCTGAGAAGATATTTATGCCAATCGTCGTAATGACATTATATCTTAGCCATTCCACCACTTCCTCAATTGGAAGAATCTCCGCTTGATACACACTGCAGTGGTTGAGTAACCTTTTCGATATGATTGATCGATATCTAGATCTTTAGATGGGTGTACCCAAAGCCACCTAGTCGTGTAGTTTGGAACCATCCGAATGGAAGTCTATGTACCTTTTATAACCAGGGACATCGTAGTTGGTTCTATCAGGAATAGTGGTACAGTACTTTTTGTCAAAAATCGGCTCAGGCAGGTTACAATCCACCCTGCCTGGAACATCGGACATTGTGTCAAGGATAACACAGTGCCGTAGCCACCACATGACAAAAGTGGAAGCTCCCTTATAGCATTATAGGTCTGACAACTGCAGTATATACCCAGTGCATGACGCGCGGTCTAAAACCCCAACTTTTATCGCCTTTCTTGCGCTTTCCAAAATGTTGGACTTGAACTTCATTTTGCTGTCCCCTCCTAAATCTGGCGACATTTGAAAGGTATTATGCCATGTAAAAACTTCTTCCCAAAAGAGGTGTCGCACTGCGACACGACGTTCAGAATCGGCTATAAAAAGGACGCCCCTATCATCGAGCTTGAAATTGAATTGGACAGCACTCATTGATTAGAGAGACATATTCCCGCTGTTCCTTATTCATAGTAAAATTTGCATTTGCTTAGTGTTTGACTCGCATATTTTGGATTTTATTCTGATAATATTTCGTACTTCAATACCATAATACAATATTTATTATACTCTACACAACTACAGTGGTACAGGGCATTTTAACTTAGTGAATTTGTTTGTAACACCCAGAAGGAAGAGAGAATCACTTTCTGATTCGATTAAGCTATGTCCGTCTGCCTGTCTGTCCGTTTGTCCATGTTAACTTGTGCAAAAAGTACAGCTAGCAATTTTCATCCGATCGTCTTCAAATTTGGCATAAGCATTTTCTTAGGTCTTGAGACAAGGCCTATTGAAATTGGAAAAAATCGGCTCTTATTTAAATATAGCTCCCTTGTATATGTTAGTCTGATTTGACTAAAATTGCAATTATATCGTTATTTGTAAACCGTTTCGCACTAGTGATTATCTTATAAGTCTCGACATTATTAGTGAATATCATAGAAATCGGTTCAGATTTAGATATGGCTCCCATATATATGTTCGATCGATTTGACTAAAATTGCAATTATATCGTTTTTTGTAAACCAATTCTCACGAAATTTCACACGAAAGATTCTTTTATAAGTCTCGACATTGTTGGTAAATATCATAGAAATATATATTTTCGTCCGATTTTGAATAATTCTCAATAATTTTGTAATTTGTTAACAGATCTTCACAAAATTTGTCACTTAGTTTGCTCTAATAAATCTTCTGATGACTGATGAACTTCATAGAAATTTGTTCAGTTTAAGATAGAGCTCCCATTTATATCCATCTCCAGTTTTTATACCCTACACCACCACTGTGGTATTTTTGCAAAGGTATATTATAATTGTGTGCATTTGTTTGCAGAGCTAAGAAGGAGAAGAGACTCAGAATCACTTTCTAATTCGATTTAGCCAAAATTTTGCACGGACTCCAGAGCTAAGAAGGAGAAGAGACTCACAATCACTTTCTAATTCGATTTAGCCACGGACTGTTTTGGGATTGATCTTAATGATATTTGCAAAATTTCATCAAAATCGCTTCAGATTTAGATAAAGCTCCCATATATATGTATCGGCCGATTTGCCCGTAAATTATCGTAGTAACCAAAATTTTCAACCGATATGCACAAAATTTACCATGGATTATTTTGTTACTGATTTTAACATATCTGCGAAATTCCATCAAAATCAGTTCAGATTTAGATAAAGCTCCCATATATATGGATCGCCCGATTTGCACTTAAATGGCCGTAGTAACTACAATTTTCTACCAATCTGCACAAAATTTTGAACGGACTGCTTTGTTACTGATTTTAATATATTGGCAAAATTTCTGTATGTTTCTCTTTCGAAACGAGCATACTGATCGGAGATGCAAATGGAAAAGTAAAGCCAAAGATAGCAACACACACCAACCACAATGGGACGCGTTTCGTCTTTGTAATTTGTAATTTATTTATTTACACCCGCACAACAAGAATAAAGGGTGATTTTTTTGAGGTTAGGATTTTCATGCATTAGTATTTGACAGATCACGTGGGATTTCAGACATGGTGTCAAAGAGAAAGATGCTCAGTATGCTTTGACATTTCATCATGAATAGACTTACAAACGAGCAACGCTTGCAAATCATTGAATTTTATTACCAAAATCAGTGTTCGGTTCGAAATGTGTTCAAATTTTGACAAATTTTGTTCAGCGATGAGGCTCATTTCTGGTTGAATGGCTACGTAAATAAGCAAAATTGCCGCATTTGGAGTGAAGAGCAACCAGAAGCCGTTCAAGAACTGCCCATGCATCCCGAAAAATGCACTGTTTGGTGTGGTTTGTACGCTGGTGGAATCATTGGACCGTATTTTTTCAAAGATGCTGTTGGACGCAACGTTACGGTGAATGAACACATTTCGAACCGAACACTGATTTTGGTAATAAAATTCAATGATTTGCAAGCGTTGCTCGTTAGTAAGTCTATTCATGATGAAATTTCAAAGCATACTGAGCATCTTTCTCTTTGACACCATGTCTGAAATCCCACGTGATCTGTCAAATACTAATGCATGAAAATCCTAACCTCAAAAAAATCACCCTTTATATTTATCGCTCGTTTTGCACTTAAATGGCAATTGTAAAAACAAACTTACAAACGATCTGTTTAAAAGTCGATTCAGATTTAGATATAGCTCTCATATACACATATATTTATATTTTGCATATTTATTTTTTGCCCGAATTTATGATTGAAGGGTGTAGGGTATTATATAGTCGGCTCCGCCCGACATTTGCCTTTCCTTACTGGCTTACTTTTAAGGCCTTTTCTAACCCATTTATCAATCGATATTCCTAAAAAATCAAATTTAAGCAAATTTTAAATTTAAGACTTAGTCTGCATATCCAATGTAGAGTTGGGTATCAAAAGGTCGGCTTCGCCCGACTTTAGCCCGTGCTTACTTGTTTTATTTTGAAACAGCATTTTTAAAATTTTGACTGAAAATTAGTTGTTAATTCTAACTAGGAATAATTACATTTACGCCTACAATCAGTTAAGTCTTTAGCTTTTATTGATACTGAAGGGAACTTAAGCAACCATTTTGTTTGTTGTATAAAAGTGCAATAATACAAAATGTTTTACTTGCCAGTTGATAGGAATAAATATAAGCATTTAAAAGCGGCTCCCATCAAGTGAACTATATAATGAAACTTTTAAATATCGACTTACTACACTTTTGTGGCATAGGTGAGTTTTATGTGCGCAAAGCAGTTTCTGTCAACCATACACATTATAAATGTGAAAAGTGCCAAAGTCCTACATTTTAAGTTTGTCTTTGGTTTGAGTGCTGTGAATATTGTAATTGAAGTGAGAGTACGGTAAGTTTACTCTTAGTTAAACGCAGCATGAATGAGCAAAAAACTGAATAATTTAATTTTATCAAAGTTTGAATACTACAGCAAACGAATGGAATAATAATTAAAATTTTCGAGAATCGTATGCAGGATCGTAAAGTGTGTGAAAGGAAGTACACATCACTCTTTCCCACATGCACATAATCAAACGAACACACGTTTGCAAATACAAACATTAAGGATTCCAAAGAGGAAACAAATATTTAATAGGGAAATGCCACATTAACACAAACACAAGCACGAAACAAAGCCAAAATGAGTGAGAAGTTAAGCATAAATAATTGAGTGAATTTGAATACGTAAAAGTTTTCACGCTTAAAAAAGTCACATGAGAACTCCATTACTTCAATACCACCAAGACGCAATTTTTGTCCGATATGATTTCTTGCAACTGTGCTAAGTACGGTCCAAATCGATCTATAACCTGATATAGCTCCCATATAAACCGATCTCCCGATTTGACTTCTTGAGTCCTTTCAAGCGCAATATTTGTCCGATTTGGCTGAAATATAATGTTCTGTTGCGACTTCCAACAACTATCCCAACTAGGTCTATAACCTTATATACCACCCACGTAAACTAGTCTCTCGATCATCCTTGGTCAATTTCTAGAAGCTTTAATTTTTGCTGGTTTGACGGAAGTTTGGTATGTAGAATAAAATAATGCCCTTCAACTAGATTTATTTTATCTAAACTTTTATCAGAAACCTCGATGGTGGATTCCCAAAATTCGACCCGGCCGAACTTAGCACGCTTTTACTTGTTATTTCTACTCCGCAAGAATTTTCTGTACCTCATAATAGGTAATTATTTCCGGAGAAAATTTAATGTCACTCAAGGATAGCTACGAGAGTGTTTTCATTAGGCGGTTGGTGATCTGCGTCTTTTCCAGTGTAGGGATCCCAAGTTGGGACGAAAAGTCGACTAAAAATCTATTCGATTTCTATCAAAATGACAAAAGTCGACTTTTAGACTTTTCTAATTTTCTTCGCAAAAAGTCGAATGTTGCAAAAATAGACGTTACGACTTTTTGTCAAAAGTTTGCAAAATATTCTAAATAAGATACTTCTTTTTCCCACAATTTTTTGTAAACATTTACCATCAAGATGTGATCAGTTCTTTGTACCCTCATAAAGGGGAGGTGTTAAGAAAAATTTTAAATGCAAAATTGGCGCATTTTTGTGTCTTACCCACCCCGCCATTTATTTATTATTTTTGACATTTTTATATTTTTTTGTTTATTTATTGATATAATAAACCATTTTTCTTGTTTTCATTTTAGGCATTTAGTGAAAAGCAAGTCCGCGTTGCATATGATTAATACGGAAATAAAACATACCTGCTCGGATGCATTCTGAATTTTGCCTGCACCATACGGTGAAACTATAACCAATGTTTATGGGTTATACAAAATGGATATTAATAAGTAAATATAAAATTCGTGACACTTTTTGTATAGATGTCGTAGTAGTTAACGGTTTATTGTTGTATCCACATTTTCATGTGGAGGTGGCGATTCTCGTCAAGCTCCTGTTGGTTAGCAAACTCGTTTCTTTCCATAGGACCGATCGCCGGGGGAACAGGATCGCCATTGGTTATTCAAAGGCGCCAATAGCTCGCATTGTCATATCTAGCATCAAAGGCACTCAGTGTTTGTGCAAGATCCGGTACCGCCCGACCTCTCACAGAGACTCTCCGCTCGATACCGCTGATAGTCCGCGACTGCCGTTACAGCTACTCCGTATGGAGCATTCCCGTATGCACAACCTGTACATGCGCCCGATATTTCACAGCTAAGCTTCTAATGACAGCAATGAACACCACACAGATCGGACCTCAGTGTTCCAGCCTGTGTGGTGTTTATAGCTATCCCGTGCCGAGTCAACGGTTTGTGTTTTTACCAAGCAAATATTAATATAATATTAATAATAAATAATATTAACAAACATTTAAAAACGTGCTAAGTTCGGCAGTGCTGAACTTTAGATACCCACCGCCATGAATACATTAATCATCTTATTATATTATAACTCAACTACCATATCCATAATCATACATAAATAGGGGCAGGTCTGGATCATATTTTATTCAGATCCCGAAAACTCTTATGCAAGTAATAGTTTTAGTGAAATCAGGCAATAAATCAGCTTTTTATGGGATAAAGACCCTAAATTGGAACATCGGTCTATATGGAACCTATATCTATATAGTTTGATCTGGATTATATTTGGATCGCATGTCAGGAGGCTTGAAACAACTCACTTTTTCAAATTTCACGGAAATCGGGAATAAAATGAAGCTTTATGGGCTTTAGAATCTTAATTGGCAGATTGGTCCATATGACAGCTATATTGATATATAGTCCGATCTGAACCATATTTAAGTTGGATGTTGAGAGTCTTAAAATAACTCACTATTTTAAATTTCAGCTAAATCGGGCAATAGATAAAGCTTTTATGGGCTTTAGAATCTTTATCGGCTAATCGGTCTAAAGGACGGCTATTTCAATATATGGGCCAATCTGAACAATATTTAGGTCGGATGTTGGGATGCTGACAACAACTTACTGTTGCAAATTTCAGTGTAATCGCGTAATAAATAGAGCTTTTATGGGCTTCAGACCTTTTATGGGCTGATCAGTCTATATAGCAACTATATCCATATATGGTCCGCTTTGGCCTGTTCAAGAACTTGAGTGCAGCAAAAAGAGGAATCTGTACCAAATTTCAGCTCAATATTTCAACTTTTGAAGGCTGTAGAATGATTATAGCAGACGGACGGACAGACATACTGACATCGTTACATCGCCTTAGATTTTTACGACGATACGATACATATAAAGGGTGATTTTTTTGAGGTTAGGATTTTCATGCATTAGTATTTGACAGATCACGTGGGATTTCAGACATGGTGTCAAAGAGAAAGATGCTCAGTATGCTTTGACATTTCATCATGAATAGACTTACTAACGAGCAACGCTTGCAAATCATTGAATTTTATTACCAAAATCAGTGTTCGGTTCGAAATGTGTTCATTCACCGTAACGTTGCGTCCAACAGCATCTTTGAAAAAATACGGTCCAATGATTCCACCAGCGTACAAACCACACCAAACAGTGCATTTTTCGGGATGCATGGGCAGTTCTTGAACGGCTTCTGGTTGCTCTTCACTCCAAATGCGGCAATTTTGCTTATTTACGTAGCCATTCAACCAGAAATGAGCCTCATCGCTGAACAAAATTTGTCAAAATTTGAACACATTTCGAACCGATATATATATTATTTGTAGGGTCGGAAATGGATATTTCGATTTGTTGTAATCGGAATGACCAAAATGAATATATCTCTTCTCCTATACTTTCGTGCGATCATTTTGCAAACACGAACGCGTACAGTGAGGCGGCAGCCTTTGCCGATGAAGGTCTCCAACGACTCAAACCCAGATCCCACCCATCTTAGTCGCAGAGTTCCTGGACCTGGATACTCAACAGAATCAAGCAGACGAAAGATAGAACAAAACACGCTGCTAAAACAACAACAACTATTTTTCACAACATTCGGCGTGAATCATCACGAAAATAGTGCATTGATGAACTTAAATCTTGGTAGGACGATGAAGGAACATGAATTCAATCGTGGCCGACACTCGCTAAAAGTCGAGTTCCTACACGACGGTCCAAAAACGGCCAACCATTAAAAACGTTAATGTATGTATGAAAAAAAATTATATAATTTTTGAAATTAAATTCTACATCATTAATGAACAATTGACCATCAATTCTTCGATATTTTAAAACCTATTTTCATTTTAGGCCTTAAAATGTGGCTAATGTTAGGGTAAACGAATTTGAATTCTATTACAAACATTTAAATTCCCACAGAATAGAAGGCAGAAAACGTATTCTAAAAAACCTGTAACAATTTATAGATGCCTTAAGCACAAACACAAGCACACATATGTTCCTTATTTTATTTCTGAAAAACATCCTCATGCATGTTATTCCTGAAAACAACAACATGCTCATGTATTATAAATTTGCATCACATATTTTTGTTCCTACTTTGTTACGTCTTATTTATTTTCTTTACTTTTTTCACGAATTTAACTTTTTTCCTTAACCGCCCTTTCAATGTTGTTTTATTATTTGCATAATTTATGCTATGCGTAAATGGAATGTGTTTTGATATTCCGCAGAATACGCAGGAAAGGTTCATTCATTCCATGTAATCAGTATAATGAATATTTCAACCTTGCCAGGTGTTGAAAAAAATGAGAAAAAAAATGTTTGCATTTTATGTGAATTTTTTCTTGGGACTTTATAGGGAATGGTTTGAGTTTTTATTTTAAATGGTTAAAAATAGTATTGAGTTAATTTCAATAAACCGTTTGGCCAACTGGCCAATTGAAATAAAGTCTTTATATATTTTTAGTAAATAACAAGGAAGAAGAATTAAATTTTCTAAAAAAAATTATATTCAAAACATGTAACAAATACATCTTACTAACTTTTGACAGGCAGAGATTGAGGAGAGGCTAAACAACAAACCATTCAACATTTTACCAAAATCGGATGGGAAAATACGACTTCTATATCTCTTAGGAATAAAATTGAAAGATCGGTCCATACGGAAGCTATATTAAGATATATTCCAATAAAGTACATCTTCAAACTTCTGGTTGTACCCAAAACAAAAAAGAGTATCTGTTTAGACTTGATATCATTATTTGTGAAGACTATAGATTTTAACTATTTTGATGAAAACAAATCGGGTAATGTTTAAGGTTCGAGAACTAGTATCTAGAAATCAGTTTATACTACGCATATGTGTATTTATTGCCAAACTAGCTGACCCGGGCACGCTCCGCTGCGCCTTCTTTTACTTTATATGGAACGAAAGTCTCATTGGAAAGTTTATTTTCGACAATTAAAAATCTTTTAGTGAAATACCATGCTAATTTGACTAACAGTTTAACAATATAAGTGCCTTTGTCTTAATCCCATAAGATCTTTATTGGTCTACGAATTTAAGTTTGGATGTAAGGTGTACTCCATTCTTAAAATACTTCAGCCCGATATTCTCATGATGTCTGATTTAGTGGCGGAGAGGTGTTTTCGGGGGAGAGGTGGTCTCCCAGATACTTGGCCATGAAAAAATATCAGCATCGTGCTCTTCTCTCAAATACCATTTATTTAAACCCCATATTGGCATTGGCTTATGGTTATGGCCAAACACATGGCCCCAAAATAGGTTATCAAATTCATTTTCTAATCTCAAATACCTTTCATTTGAGCCACATATTGGTATGGTCGAAAAATTTTTTCCTTTTGGGGGTGTTTTGGGAAAGGGCTGGTGCCCTAAATACAAGGTCCTACATTTGGATATCAAATTCGTATTCTACACCCAAATACCTTTATTTGAGCCACATATTGCGATGGTCACTAAAAAATTGCTGTTTGTGGGGTATTTTGGGAAAGGGGTAGACCCCAGAAAATTGGTCCCGCAAATGGGTATGAATTCTTGCTCTACCCCCCAATACCTTTCATTGAGCCTCCACATTGACACGAACGGTAAATATGCCCGATTTAGGGGTGTTTTGGGGATTGGGGTGGTCCCCCAAGCACTTGGCACCGAAAATATATCAACAAAGTGCTCTATTCTCATATATATATATATATATATATATATCATTTATTTGAAATTCATATTGCCATTGCCCTCAAAATTGGATATCAAATTCGATTTCTAATCTCATTCAAACACCTTATTGCAAAAGTCAGCAAATATGTCCGGTTTGGGGTATTGGCCCTAAAAACTATGAATATTTAGTTCCACTCTCTT
Source organism: Stomoxys calcitrans (assembly GCF_963082655.1). NCBI lineage: Eukaryota > Metazoa > Arthropoda > Insecta > Diptera > Muscidae > Stomoxys > Stomoxys calcitrans. The sequence goes on along the minus strand of NC_081555.1, from coordinate 82,435,179 downwards.
TAAGTCCCAAATTATCTTCATGAGCAAATACGCCCTATTTGGGGGTTGTTACGGTCGTGGGACGTCCGCAGGACAGTTGGCCCCTAATGTTTATATCAAATACGTGGTCTACTCCCACATAACTTTAATTTGAGCCCCATATTTCCATGGTCGGCAAACATGGCCGGCTTGGGGATGGGCGGCCACTCAGTGAGTCGGCCTTGAAAATATATATTGGATTCGTGTTCTACTCTAAAAACCCTCTTATTTGAGCCTCATATTGCAATAGTCAACAAATACTTACTACTTAGGTGGTGTTGTGGGGGTGGGGTGGCCCCATAGACACTTTTTCCGAATATTGATATCAGATTCGTGCTTTACTCCCAAAAAACCTTTCATTTGAGCCCCATATTGCTATGGTTGTACATTTTTCCCCTTTGGGGGATGTTTTTGGGGAGAGGCGGCCCCCAAAGACTTGGTCCCATTTTTGGATATCAGATTATAATACCTTTTATTTAAGCCCCATATTGCCATGGTCAGTAAATTCGTCCTGTTTGGGGGGTGTTTTGGGGAAGGGGTGGACCCCCAGAAACGTGGTCCCACATTTGGATATCAGACTCGTATTCTACTCGCAAATACCTTAAAAATAGGGTAAGGGGGAGGGTCCGCCCCCCCTTAGATAGCAAAAAATGTAGTACCATATTTTCACCACGGGGTCATTATGCACCATCTGTGAAAATTTCAAGAAAATCGGCTCAGCCGTTTCTGAGTCTATAAGGAACACACAAACATACAAACAAACACAAATTGATTTTTATATATATGATACTTTATGTAAGTGTTGAAGCGGATGAGTGTGCTTTACTTTTGTGAGAGATCATCGAAAAAATGAAGCTTCTAGGGGTCAAAGGGTTAATAAGAGAAACCGGTTATATGAACCTATCTGGATGGCATTTGGTGATGAATATTGGAGGGCATGAGTATACTTAAACCTACAGTAGCCTTAAGTAGAACAAGCACATGTTCTTTCCTATACTTTTCCTCTAAAACCTTATAGCTTCTGCAGAAATCATTACCTGCAACCATTGGGTTAGTTAAAAGCTAAGTGGCAGTCTGCATTCAGATTCACTCAGACAATCTAGTCCATTGTGATTCCACAGAAACAGGAGTGGGATTATGTGAAATAAATTGAATATGTTCAGATCCGCTTGTCCAAAAAGTCATCACAATAGATGTTTTTTTGTTTTCCCTTCCTCGATGTCCCAATAGCTAATGCCGAAATCGTTAATTAGTAGCTATAGTCTTGGAAGCTGTAGCCGTGTCCAAACAAAGTACCGCAGTGCGACACATCTTTGAAAAATTTTACATGGTATAGTACCTCATAAATTTTGCTTGCTTTAGGAGGGATAACGACCGTTGAAAATTTTTTTGTGAAGTTCTCCCCAGGATTCGAACACAGGCGTTGAGCGTCATTGGCGGACATGCTAATCTCTGTGCTACGGTGGCCTCCACCTATAATCTATAAGCATGTTTTCCAATCAGTCAGCGATCTACCATGACGGGCATGATGAGTGAGGGTTCTGTTCTAACCAACGATTGCAAAGCGTTACCCCTGTTCAATATATTGGGAAACATAATCTTGAAGCGTTCTCATTCCTCAATTTATGACCATCTGTTATCCATAACATTTTGGCGTTATATCGAAGTATAAGCTTAAATATCGCTGGGGCTTACCTACAAATTCGACACCCAGAGAAACATGTTTCTTATATTGACGAACACTGTTTGCTGATTTAAAATTATTATTTTACAACCTGTGAGTCAAACCTGAAAAATTGGTGAACTTCTAATGAACAACAATTGAAGCATTCCCTTCAAAAAAAAAAACAAAAATCGGTTTTAGTCACGAAATAAATTATCCTTTTCATACCCTACACCACCACTGTGGTACAGGGTATTATAGACTTGTGCATTTGTTTGCAACGCTGAGAAGGAGAAGGGCTGACCCTTGACATTGATAAGTATACCGATCGACTCAGAATCACTTTCTGATTGATTTAGCCATTTCCGTCTGTCCGTCTGTGAGTCCATGTATTCTTGTAATCAAAGTGCAGGTTGTATTTGTTGTCCAATCATCACGAAATGTTGCACATATCACTTTTTGGCCCCAGGACGAACCCTAATGATTTTGATAAAAATCGGTTCAGATTCAGATATAGCTACCATATATATGTATCGCCAGATTTGCACAATTTGCCACGGATTGTTTTGTTACCAATTTTAACATATATGCAAAATTTCATCAAAATCGGTTCGTATTTAGATATAGCTCCCATATATATGTAACGCCCGATTTGCACTTAAATGGCCATAGTAGCTAAAATTTTCAACCGATCTGCACAAGATTTGGCGAGGACTGTTTGGTTACTAATCTTAATATATATGCAAATTTTCATCCAAATCGGTTCAGATTTGGATAAAGCTCCCATATATATGTATCGCCCGATTTGCTCTTAAATGGCCGTAGTAGCTAAAATTTTCAACCGATCTGCACAAAATGTAGCACGGATTTTTTTGCTACTGATCTTAACATTTGTGCTAGATTTCACCAAAATCGGTTCACATTAGGATATAGCTCCAATATATATGTATCGCCTGATTTTCACTTAATGTAATAACACAATTTGTAACCGATCTGCACAAAATTTGGCACGGATTGTTTTATTACTGATCTTAACATATTTGCGAGATTTCATCAAAATCGGTTCAGATTTGGATATAACACCCATACATATTTATCGCCAGATTCTCACTTATATGGCCGTAGTAACAACAATTTTCAAACGATCTGTTTAATAGTTGGTTCAGATTTATTGGGTTGCCCAAAAAGTAATTGCGGATTTTTCATATAGTGGGCGTTGACAAATTTTTCAACTGCTTGTTACTCTGTAATTGCATTCTTTTTTCTGTCAGTTATCAGCTGTTACTTTTAGCTTGCTTTAGAAAAAAAGTGTAAAAAAAGTATATTTGATTAAAGTTCATTCTAAGTTTTATTAAAAATGCATTTACTTTCTTTTAAAAAATCCGCAATTACTTTTTGGGCAACCCAATAGATATGGCTCTCATATACATATATATTTATATATTGCCCCAATTTATAATTGTAGGGTAGATGTAGGGTATTATATAGTCGGCTCACCCCGACTTTTGCCTTTCCTTACTGGTTTTTTATTATATTTCACAATATTCCATGGTTAAAATATTAATTTTTGGAAAGGTCAGTACATGTATTACAACAAAATGTTCGAGTTAAAAACAAAATATTAAGCTAGTTTCGGATTATTTGAGTAAAATCCAAAATGAGACCAAAATATACAATTTTGTGAAATTGAAAGAATCATAAATTCAAAAACAATAAAGATATCGTTTTAATATTTACTTTTTTTTGTAGACGAATACCTCTAAAAAAATTTTATGAATTTTCTAACATTTCTTGACAGAAATACCCAAAATCCCCACACTGGGGAAAGAGGTTGCTAAATTGGCATTTTTGGATGGCGCAACAAATTTTTGCATCTAATTTGGAACTACTTGGGGTAACAAAAATGATGCTCTCGCCAGGATTCTAACCCAGTCATTCAGTGTCTTAGGCGGATATGCAAGCCTCTGGGCTACGGTGGTCTCCACTACAATAAAAATAGTTCCTCTTCAATGAAACAAATTAATTTAGAGGAAACATGTGCCAAACATATTGTTACTAGTATCCAGTTAAGACTACAAATTACATTCAACTATTTTTGCGAAAAATATTCTTGTCGCTTTTTTTTATGAAAACTGAATTCACTGAATGGTGCTTGTGAAATTACAAAATCTCCGTGTTAAATTAAAAAACTTTATTTGAGTTTGTTTTAATTTTCTTTGCTCTAACAAGAACTCAAATTTGTCTATTCTTACTAATCTAGTAAAAATGGCTGATTAAGACGCTTCTCTCCTTCTCCTTCTAACAACCACATCATTGACAATTCGTTTATGTGTGCATGATTACAAATCGCATTATCGCCCATCTCTAAAAAGGAGAATCAGAATAAAAGTGACCATCAACACAATGACCCACTTCTCTCTAGGACATCGACAACAAGAACTTGCTCGTGCTCCGTCGCATGTCTGTTGCTGTATGCAGGAGTAACACCGGAGCAAGAAAAGCATTTTAGGATGATAATTTAATCTGAATGGAATTAAATTTTACAAGATAGTATGGATGGCAGAGATTACATTGGCCCCTAAATGGCAACCAACTGATGGTGCAAGATAAAGTTAGAGATTATGGCAACAACGACAGCGTCTGCGGAAGAGATTATGTTCGGTGATATGAATTTAATTTCCTTCACTACCCATTGGAGATATTAAATGTTTGTAATGGGAAACAAGTGTCTCACAAAAGCATTTGCATACTTCTCTCATATAAGAAGTAGGTCTTTCTTTAAATTAAAATAGAAAAAAAGAATAGAAAGATGACCTCAATTTTGTACCCACCACCGAAGGAGGGGGTATATTTATTTTGTCATTCCGTTTAAGTCACATTAATATATTCATGTCCGTGTGTCGATTGCAATCACGCCACAGTCTTAAAAAAAGAGATATTGAGCTAAACTTTGAACAATTTTTTTTTTGTCCATAGACAAGTTAAGTTCGAAGATGGGCTATATCGGACTATATCTTGATATAAAGCTACGATTTAAAGCCACATTTTTCGCTTAAAATTTGGGACAGTGAGTTGTTCTAGGATTCTCAACATCCTATTTCAATATGGCTCGGATAGGTTCAGATTTGGATATAGCTGCCATATGGACCGATTTCTCGATTAAAGGTCTTGGGCTCATTAAAGGTGAATTTATTGTCCGATTTCGCTGGAACAGTGGGCTATGTCAGTATTCTCAAAGTCCTAATTTAATTTGGCTCAGATCGGTCCAGATTTGGATATAGTTGCCATATATACCGATCTCCCAAATTAAGGTCAACATCGGTTTTTATTTGGATATAACTGCTATGTAGGCTGATATCTTAATTTAAAGTTTTGTACACACAATATGTGCATGTTTTGCCCGAATTTGAAACAGTGAGTTGTGTTAGGTACCTCGACATTCTAGTTAAATATGGCCAAGATCCGTGAATTATAAGCCGTTGACCCGATTCGAGATTTTAGGCCCATAAAAGTTGAATTAATTAAAAAATTTCTGAAATTCAGCACATTGAGTTGTGTTATGTCCCTCGACATTCGTACTGAGTCTGGTCAAGATCGGGCTATGTTAAGATGTAGCTTTCCCCTGTGTTAGATCCTTACATAGCCTTCCTAAATATGGCGGGAATCGGACTGTATTTAAATAACCCTGTGGAACAGCGAAACGGTCAGAAGGACAGCAATAATCCTTTGGGGAGATCCAGATCGTGAAAAGACGAGGCTATTACTGAAAGGAAGTAAGAAGGAGGTCAGTATAGCCTTCCGTATCATAACGGGACACATTGGACTACGAGCTCACTTATGTAAAATCGGTGCGGCAAGTAATAGCATGTGTAGGGCATGCGGGAAAGATCACTAGACGTCGGCTTTTGCGGCTAAAAGATCCCGGCACCCAGGTGGGGACACAATTCGAGACATGAACCAACTTAATAGTGTGGCATGGACAACAATTAAGGATTTTGTAAGTAGCACGGAATTCCCAACTCACATTGTCTTTTTCAAAGTTAGTTTTTTACTATTTATAAAGCATAACAAACCGATTACTGGCTTAGGTGTATGTCCATAGTGGCATGGGACGGATTAATATCTGCACCCTCTTTTCAACCCTGCCTAACCTATATCTAAATATATATAGCTGCAATGGATTCATAATGGATTTTTCACCGTACTATGGCAAAATGTGGTTAATATATACATTCGAGGTGGTGGGATTCTTAAATTCGGCCTTGCCATAGTTAATAACTTTTTACTTGTTCAGTCCTCTTTACATATATAAGTTTCAAATAAATTAAAAACAAGCAAAAAGGCATTAGGCAGTTCAAAGCAAAGGCAAAGGATATCCACCACCTCGGTTATAAAGGGTGATTTTTTTGAGGTTAGGATTTTCATGCATTAGTATTTGACAGATCACGTGGGATTTCAGACATGGTGTCAAAGAGAAAGATGCTCAGTATACTTTGACATTTCATCATGAATAGACTTACTAACGAGCAACGCTTGCAAATCATTGAATTTTATTACCAAAATCAGTGTTCGGTTCGAAATGTGTTCATTCACCGTAACATTGCGTCCAACAGCATCTTTGAAAAAATACGGTCCAATGATTCCACCAGCGTACAAACCACACCAAACAGTGCATTTTTCGGGATGCATGGGCAGTTCTTGAACGGCTTCTGGTTGCTCTTCACTCCAAATGCGGCAATTTTGCTTATTTACGTAGCCATTCAACCAGAAATGAGCCTCATCGCTGAACAAAATTTGTCAAAATTTGAACACATTTCGAACCGAACACTGATTTTGGTAATAAAATTCAATGATTTGCAAGCGTTGCTCGTTAGTAAGTCTATTCATGATGAAATGTCAAAGCATACTGAGCATCTTTCTCTTTGACACCATGTCTGAAATCCCACGTGATCTGTCAAATACTAATGCATGAAAATCCTAACCTCAAAAAAATCACCCTTTATATGAAAACCCCCTTGCGCCACAATCCGATGAAACTTGGATAACTTATGCACCCAAATTCGGTACTTATGCACCCAATGTCCGTGCATTGAGTGGTCTTATAAATATAAGTCACTGTTGAATTTTGTAAATAAATTTTCAACAAAATCGGGTAGTAAATAAAGTTTTTATGAGCTTCAGACCCTTAACCGGCATATCGGTCTATGTGATAGCTATAACTTAATACAGTCCTATTTTTACCATATTTGGGTCGGATGGCGGGTGGCCTAAGACTACTCATTGTTTAAAATTTCAGTGAAATTGGATGAAAAAAAAAAAAAAATAATGCTTTTATGGACTTCAGAATCTTTATCGGGAGATCGGTCTATATGGCAGCTATATCTACTGTCAATTCCCATCATCTTTTAAGAAGTACTGTCCTATGATACCACCAGCCTATAAACTGCACCAAACTGTAACTTTTTTGGATGCATTGGTATCTCTTGCAATGCTTCTGGTTGATCTTCACTGCAAAATTGACAATTCTGATACAGCTCCCATATAAATTGATCTCTCTATTTTACTTCTTGAGCCCCCAAAGGGCGCAATTCTTATTCGAATTGGCTGACATTTTACATAGGTCTCCAACATATAATTTAATTGTGGTCCAAAACGGACCATATCTTAATATCGGTCTAATAGCAGAGCAAATCTTTTTTGCCTAAGAAGAGGTGCCGGGAAAAGAACTCGACAAATGCTATCCATGGTAGAGGGTATATAAGATTCGGCCCTGCCGAACTTGGCACGCTTTTACTTGTTTTACTTAAAACCATAAAAACTTTCCTTCGAAAATTAATTTTTTCCGCCCCGGGAAATCTTAATTATTTTTTTCCGTTTCCCTGTTAAATGCTGGTTACAAGTGGTATGGCTATGCCTCATGCCGCTCGGACTCGATATCAAAAAGGAGGTTCCTTATCATTGAGCTTCATCGGACTTCACTCATTGAGTTAAGAGAAGTATTTCCTGTTTCTTAATGGAATATTCATGGAAAATTTGGTAGTATTTAGTTATAACCCATAAAAGCATCCCACCATAGACTTGCAAACATTCCTATTCCACAATTAACCTTAGATGGTCTTTCTCTACATTGATTACCATTTCCACAGACATATCTAAACCATACTGTCCACTTTCCAGTTTGGCACACTTCCCAATACAGATAGGATACCCAATAGACTCATTTGTTCTTGGATAATTTAAACGACAACACGTTCGAAAAATCTGTTCTTCCTCTTTCACCAGTAATTTAGTTTAAAACTTAATAATGACATTTTATTGGTAACCCCAGCACATCGATGACACAGATTGTCATATGAAGGTGCACACTTTTCTTTTTAAGCTGGAGGTCGTTTCTCTGTCAATGTCGTTTCTATAGAAATGTGGAACACGTTGAACATGTGTTTCAAATCTAATTTTGCTTTTGTGGCATATAAAATCTAGGCTAATTATATTTCATCTGAGTGCACATTCACTTAAAATTTAAGAATTAGAGAAACATTGTAACATGAGATGAATCTTAGAAAAAACAAAAAACAAGTAAAGCGTGCCTAGTTCAGCCGGGCCGAATCTTATATACCCTCCACCATGGATCGCATTTGTCGAGTTCTATACGCGGTATCTCTTTTTAGGCTAGCAAAGAATATTGAATAACAACTGCTATGCTATTTGAGCTATATCAAGTTATAGTCCTAAACATTGCAGAAGTCATTATGTAATATTTCAGTTCATTCGGATAAGAATTGCGCCTTGTAGGGTTTATATGGGAGCTGTATCAAGCTATTGATCGATTCAGACCATATTAGACACGTATGTTGAAGGTCATGGGAGAAGCCGTTGTACAAAATTTCTGCCAAATCGGATGAGAATTGCGCCCTCTAGAGGCTCAAGAAGTCAAGATCCCAGATCGGTTTATATGGCAGCTATATCAGGTTATGTACCGATTTGGGCCATACTCAGCACAGTTATTGGAAGTCATAACAAAACTTCTCACGCAAAATTTCAGCCAAATCGGATGAGAATTGCGCTCTGTATTGGCTCAAGAAGTCAAGATCCAAGATCGGTTTATATGACAGCTATACCAGATAATAAACCGATTTGAAACATACCTAACACAGTCGTTGGAAGTGATCCCTAAACATTACGTGCAAAATTCCAGTTAAATCGGATAAGAATTGTGCCCTCTAGAGACTCAAGAAGCCAAGACCCAAAATCGGTTTATATGGCAGCTATATCAAAACATGGACCGATTTGGCCCATTTACAATCCCAACCGATCTACACCAATAAAAAGTATTTGTCAAAAATTTCAAGCGGCTTGCTTTACTCCTTTGAAAGTTAGCGTACTTTCGACACACAGACGGACGGACATAGCTAGATCGACTTAAAATGACATGATGGTCAAGAATATATCTACTTTATGGGGTCTCAGACGCATATTTCGAGGTGTTACAAACAGAATGACGAAATTAGTATACTCCCATCCTATGGTGGAGGACATAATAAGTTTAGCAGGTTGTAGTAGGAAAAGAGCTTTCTTTTAAATTTGACCATATCAATTTTAGAGTGAAATTTGCTTTTGGAATTACAAAAACAATTGAAACAGAAACTTTGGCTAGCACAAAATTCTTATTTTCCAAAATCAGAAACGTCCCGTTTTATACCCACCAACGAAGGATGAGGGCATATTCATTTTGTCATTCCGTTTGCAATACATCGAAATATCCATTTCCGACCTAAAAATCTAAGACGATCGAGCCATGTCTGTCTGTCCGTCTGTCTGTTGAAATCACGCTACAGTCATTAAAAATAGAGATATTGAGCTGAAATTATCCACATATTCTTTTTTTGTCCATAAGCAGGTTAAATTCGAAGATGGGCTATCTTAATATAGCCCCCATATAGGCCGATCCTCCGATTTAGGATCTTAAGCCCATAAAAGCCACATTTATTAACGGTTTTTGCTTTGGGACAGTGAGGTGTATTAGGCTCTTCGATGTCCTCCTTGAATTTGGCCCAGATCGGTTCAGATTTGGATATATTTTCCATATAGACCGATCTCACGATTTAAGGTCTTGGGCTCATAAAAATCGCATTTATTATCCGATTTTGCTGAAATTTAGGACAGTGAGTTGCGTTAGGTCCCTCGACATTCTCCTTTAATTTGGCCTAGATAGGTTCAGATTTGTATATAACTGCCATATAGACCGATCCGACGATTTAAGGTCTTAGGCCCATAAAAGCCACATTTATTGTCCGATTTTGCTTAAATTTGGGACAGTGACTTGCATTAGGCCCTTCGACATTCTTCTTCAATTTGGCTCAGGTTGGTCCAGATTTGAATATTGCTACCATATAGGCCGATCTCTCGATATAAGGTTTGGGGCCAAAATTGGCGCATTTATAGTCCGATGTTGCCGAAATTTTGGGGCAGTGAGTTGAGTTAAGCCCCCCGACATACTTCTACAATATGGCACAGATCGGTCCAGATTTGGATATAGCTGCCATATAAACCGATCTCTCGATTTAAGGTTTTGGGGCCATAAAAGGAGTACTTATTGCCCGATTTCGCGCGAAATTTGGGACAGTGAGTTGTGTTAGGCTCTTCGGCATTTTTCTGCAGCTTGACCCAAATCTATATAGACTGATACCTCGATTTAAAGTCTCAGCCCCATAAAAGGCGCATTTATAATCCGATTTTGTTGGGCTTTTTGTCATCCGTGGCGTATATGGTTTAGATCGATTTATTTTTAGATATAGTTATTAAAAAGACCAATATTTTGCTATTTATAATTGGACAATGACTTGTACTTATTGGTATTTGATCCAAATCGGAACATATTTCGATATAGCTGCTATGGGTCATAAGGTATGTATTTTTTTACTGGATTTTGACGAAATGTGGTTTACATATAAAACCGAGGTGGTGGCTATCCAAACTTCGGCCGGCCGAACTTAACGCCTTTTTAGTTTTTTATACACATATTGCCCAAAGCGGTAAATTTGTCTTGTTGGGCGGTATTTATGGGAATGGGGAAACCCCCGACACTTATGTTGACATTTGCCCACAGCGGTAAAAGCATCTTGTTGGGCGGTGATTTTGGGGTTGGGGGACCCCCAAACACCAAGAGTGACATTTATTTCGTACTCTTCCTTTTTATACATTTCATTTGATACCTTCGAGATCTGGTGTTTTTGAAAATTAGGATAAGGGGACGGTCCGCCCACCCCTTCGGATATCAAAATATGCAGTACCATATTTTCACCGGAGGCTCAAACTCTACAATCTGCGAAAATGTCATGAAAATCGGTTCAGCTGTTTTTGAGTCTATATGGAACACACAAACTATTAAACAAACAAACAAACAAAGCGTACCAATTTCATTTTTATAAAATAGAAGAAGAGATGTAAATTTGTCTTAATATTGAAAACATTTTATTAAAAAACAACGTTTGGCTTATGAATTCTGGAATTGTTGGTTAGTCCAATAATTTTCATCAAAAAAGTCAAAATTTTGACCGACAATTCCGATATTAACGCTAAAAATTAACCTATCGATAGTTTTCCAGCTCTATAAGTTATTTTAGGTCCTAGATATATTAGTATAATCGCGTAATATAGCTTTGATTTCAATTGTAGCCTACAGAAGCTAAGATTAGAAAATCAGTTTATATGGGAGATCGAACGAAATATGGGCTAATTTCGATTTCTCCAAAGATTTTTTGGTGGAAAACCTTGTTCGTTCGAAAAATAACGTGAATTTGAAGGACGGACGGAATAGTGGAATAACGTGGCCAAAGTGACCCAGAATGTCATGACGACGAAACTTTTACTCAAGAAATGATGAAATTGGTATACCCTATCCTCTTGTGTATGATAGATAAGGGTGCTTGCTTCAAATAAACGTTTTTTGTTTACTCTTAAAAAAATTACATTTTAGGATTTTTTTTTACAGATTCCAAGATAAATATCTTGTATTTGTTAAAGTTGCAAACCACGCTTTGATTTACGTATGTAACCTTTTAATATGCCTCAAGTGAACTAATACTTGTTTGTGCTAAATAGACCGCATTGTTGAAAAAACACATGCTCACTCATTTTAAATATGCGCACACATTTAGTGTTTATGATTGCGTTTTTAAATCTTAAATATTATATTTGCTAAAATTTCAGACCAAATTTATAAATTCACTCTGTGTTTTCAACATTGGCCAAAAACATTCCAAATTTTACCGCCATATCTGTCTGGCTGTCCATTTTTCGTACTGTTTGCCTCTATGTCATTCTGTCATATGAGCGGCGCTGTGTACATCGAGCTCACACAATTTAGTTTAACCCACAGCAGTGTTTTTCAGGCGGGAAAAAATTGAGTTTGAATATTTTAGCACCCACAACAAGCCAACAGAGCACTGCAATGCCGCAATAAAGTGAAAGATATAGTAGGTCTTGAACACAAAAACCAACTACGAAATACTCGTATTATTGTTTTGCAACGAGTTGAATGTGGGCGAAAAAATGCCCGCCAGCTCTTAACGTCATAACATTTCAGGACAAAAGAAAAAAAAATTGAAAAGGGAGAACAAAATACAAAATGTATTAAAAAGTGTTATATAAGCGTATACATGACACTGACACATAAGGTTGACATTTCTCCCTTTTTGGGGAAAACATGCTTTAAATCTACTAAGAGGGACGTTGCAAGCAATGTCAACATTTCAGCACTACAAAATGGCCAATATGTGTGTCCAAAATCATAAAGGCGTCGATCAGTGCAAGTGATGATTTATATACACACACACACACACTTTCGTACAATAATGTTTTCAAATATAATAACGTTTAAAGGACGTACGAAATGAAATGTTACACTATTTTTCTATACAAGAGTATATATCATATCTGAAAAGCTTTAGTTTGTTTGAGATTTATTTTCAACATTAAAGTACCGGAGTAAAAAAATATGATAAGATCAGATCCATTTTTATCTGCCATCAGATGTATTTGGATCAATTCGATGTTGCTGAAATTTTTTGTTGTATGTATATGTTTGAGACATAAGCCTGCTTTATACCGACACTAGCTGGACAGGGCCCGCTGCGCTGCGCCTTCCTTCACTCTCTTATTTTATCTGAGCCCAATACGGTCACGTCGGGTAATAAGACCTGTTTGGGGGTGCTGGTACGAGCTTTCAGATATTTCGCGCCAATGTGGATATTATATTGGTGCTCTTCTCCCAAATGCCTTTCATTGGAGCCGTTTATTGCTATGGTCGGTAAATATGTCCGGTATGGGGGTGTCTTTGAGAGTGAGGCGCATCCCCATTTATCAGATTCGTGCTCTGGTCTCAAATGGTGCTCTTCACCCAAACACCTTTCATTGGAGCCGTATATTGCTATGGTCGGTAAATATGTCCGGTATGGGGGTGTTTTTGAGAGTGAAGCGGATTCCCATATATCAGATTCGTGCTCTGGTCTCAAATACCTTTTATTTGAATCCCATATTGTCATTATTGGTTTATATTCCATTTGGCTGCTGGCTTCGGAGGCGGGGTGGCCCCCTAGATATCCCACCCATCTCCGATATCTATTAAGGTCTGGATGTTAAATCTACTTCATTCTCTTAGATTTGGTGGTGGATTGGAGTAGCCAAACTCTTTGCCCCGGAGGTGGATTAAAGATTCATACTCCACTCCCGAAAATCACATTCGAGCTACATATTGCAATAGTCGGTATATTTGTGTGGTTTAGGGGGAGTTTATGAGGTGAGACGTCCCTGCAACACTTGGCATGAAACAGTTACAAATTTGTGTCCCTTTTTGCCATAATCCACAAATATGTCCAGGTTGAGGGGTGTGGAGGGTGGGACGGCCACCCTCGTAAACAAGCAATAAAATTTGCCCATGAACATTCCACTAAGGAAAAGGGGCAAACTTCTCACATATCGATGAGCGCAGTCGGATTCAAGTTTTAAGCTCAATGATAAGGGGCTCCTTTTTATAGCCGAGTCCGAACGGCGTGCCGCAGTGCGACACCTCTTTGGAGAGAAGTTTTACATGGCATAATATCTCACAAATTTTGCCAGCATTATCCCGTACATAGCACTGAAAAAATATTAGCATCGTGTTCTACTCTCAAATTTCTTTAATTTGAGCCCCAATTGCCATTGGTTTAGGTGGAGTTTATGGGTTGGCCCGACCCCCAAATATTTGGCCTCAAACCTCAAACTTGGATATCAAATTCGTTTTCTGCAATCAAATACCTATTTTATATCGCCATAGTAGGTAATCATGACCGGAGTTTAGAGGCGGACCCTGAAGTAATATCAGCATCGTGCTAGAACACGATTTTGTTTGAGCCCCATAATGTCAAGCATTTTGAAGGAGGCTATCAAGATATTCATGGCTAGGGGTCTCGTTCAGATTCACACTAATTATTTTTTTTTATTGATTATCTAGATTAAAAATCATATTTCAAAGCGAGCACTTGGGATACTACATTCTTAAAGATCCGCAGGTCCTCCTGTGTCCATACCAATTTGAGGGTAAAAAGTGTACTTTACTACCAAAGACCTTTTATTTCAGTCCTATTCCTGATCGGCCTTCATATATAATTTCATATTATTCATATATAATTTTTAATTCCTTTTTGTTTTGGGTTGGTTGGGGGGAGGGGAATTGCCCTCTGACACATCCTTTCATTTGAGTACAATATATTCTCGGTCATCATATATGACAGTTTGGCGTTGCATTTATTGGGAGGAGAGGGTCGGTCCTCTCGACGCTAAGAACTAAACGACAACTTATTTGAGTATTTTATTGTCGCGATCTACTGTCCTGCGGAACGGTAGAACGTGGCCCAGATACTTGAATCCTTATACCAACAATAGATTCGAAATATACTGTCATAGACCTTTCTTTTAATTGACATATTATCCCGACCCAATGACACAAAATGGGCATCAAATGAAATGTCTTTGGGAGAAAACACTCTGATAACCATACTTCTCTTTGTCTGAAGTCCCCACACTCTTTATCTAATTCAGCTATATCGATCGGGACAATATCTTACTTTAATGACAAGTGTTTGACAGTAGAGTACGAATCTGATATTAATACAAGGATCCAAGTATCTGGGACTTGTAGATCACGACAATTAGGGATTCTAAAAGATATTGACTGTAAAGTTAACACTTGATATTATTATTTAAGTGTATAAAAGCAAAACCAAACTGTCATGTAGGCCGGCCGAGACGGTTTTGTACTCATATGACAGGAAAAGTGTATAGCGGCCACTCACCAAAAAAAAAATTTTGCCGGAGCGGAAGCGGAAAATGGTACCTGCTCCTGACTCATAGTTATATGCTATGTGATAGCTTTGTAAAGGAATTTTGAAAGAAGATAGCAATACAATAAGCAATAATCCCAGTACGAGATAGCTGTGAGCATCACACAGGCTGGAACTTAGAGGTCCGAGAAGGTTAGCTTCGAGCTACCGGCTGCGTCCACCGATTGCGAAAAGCGGAAAACTCCATATGGAGTAGCTGCAACGGCAGTCGCGCAGAATCAACAGAAAGCCTCAGAGAGAGAGGCCGGATGGCATTGTCTCTTGCATAAATACGGAGTGCCTACGACGCTCGATATGACAAGGCGAGTTATTGACGCCTTTAAATAACCAATAGCCAACCTGTTCCCGCGGCGATCGGTCCTTTCGACGGGAACGAGCTTGCTCACCTACAGGAGCTTGGCGAGGATCGCCACATCCACATCCAAATGTGGCTACAACAATAGAAAAAAACAAGCACGGCGTTAACATAGGAACCACATTCGTTCTCAAAAGTGAATCAACACACAGATGTTATCAGATCATACACAAATCTTTATCAATCAACAACAGAATATGTGAATGACTCGATTACACCCGTTCACATTCTAACAACGTCTAGTGCACAGTTTTTTTTTACAAAAAGATTTTGTGTGTTGCTGAGTATCGAACTTGCGTTCCATTCATTTCATTGAATATTTACAAATGCTTTACCACATTACACCACAGCCCCCTATGTACATACAATATTTTTAAAGTCATTTAAACTTAGAGTTGCAATACATACAAACAATATTTCCAACAACGTCTGTATATGATAATGACAACATTGGTGTTTGATTTTGCAACGTCTTTTTTCTTTCAGTGTATTTTCCAAAAGGCATTTTAGGGTGTAGCTAAACGCAACGGTCCATCTAGTTTTCTTTATAGAAAAATATTAGATAAAAAACTGCTTTATACACAAAATGTTGGTTGAATTTTTCCTGAAGACAGAGTATCTATGTAACTGATTGGGCACACCTATATAGCTGATTGGGATCCTTACCCCTTGAAAGTATTATAACATCGTAGCGTAGCAGACACGTTCATACTCCCTCTCAGTCAGCATCCGCAATAGATATTTATTGTGGGCACCTATGGGAGTGGCTATAAGTACCCCATACGCAAGCCCTGTGCCACACTCTACCTTACCATGCCCCTAAAGACCCGGTTCTGGCCTAAGGATTGGATGAGTGTGTCGGTGCGCCCACAGTAAAACGTCAATGGATACAGCCAATGTTTACGCCTTGACATCAAAGGATTCTTCTACTTCAAGCACAACCTCGTGCAAATCAATCTACACCAACCATCCCTTGACATAGGCATGAAGTTTGGACTTGTATCTCCTACTGAAAATAACTACTTCTGTCCACTTTGTTGTGGCACGGAGAGCTTCCTGAAGTCTATCTCTTAGAGTGCTGAGAAGCTTTCCCCTTACCGCAATAGCCACGTCATTAGCATACACGATCACTTTTATACCTCTCTCTTCCAGAGACAATACTATATTATTGGTGGAGACAGTACACCTCCTTGTGGTGTTCCTCTGCTGATTCATCGTTTACGATCCACAGATCCCAAGAGCTTGCCGTAATGCAACTTTTAGAAAGTAAGTTATTAATAAACTTTCTTTCGGTAGTAATGATGCCTAGAAACTTCATCTACTTAATGATTGTCGTCGGTTTTACTTTACTGAAAGCACATTCAATGTCAAAAAATGCTACCATTGTATATTCCTTAACAGCGAGAGTACCCTCTATGTAGCCGACTAGGTTGTGAAGGTCTGTTTCAGTATATAGTATATATTGTAGTAAATATGTATGCTACCGCCAAGACAGGCGATCCCCAGGGATATTTGCCCTAAGCTATGTTTCTATCAACCCCTCAAGAGTGTTCAGCATAAAAGATGACATACTAATGGGACGAACATTTTTCGCTTTCGTGGGGTAAGGTTTTGCTGCTTTCGGAACAAAAATTACCTTCGTGTCCCTCCATCCCACAGGTATATACGACTTCCTGATACAAGCAGAGTATATCCCCTTATGCCAAGGAGCCAGTCCGTTGGACACAGCTTGTAATTCAATCGGTGATACATCATCGGGGCTTGGCGAGTTAAAGGAGTCGAAACTTGTATCGCCCAAAGGATTTTCGGCTCAGACTCAATTTCTCAACAACCTCCGACAAGGATATTGGGGAGATTATGCAAACCAGTGGCAATCTCTTCTAGAACCACTTTGCTCGTTGGGGAGTTTCCAGGGAAATGTGTGTAAACGAGTAGTTCTAGAGTTTCCTCACTAGACATTGTCGACACTTCTCTGACTACTGAATATATACCACTGTAATAGGTTTCGAAGATAGGATCTTCCCTAGCCTAAAGAGCTCACATGTATCCTCCAGGGAGCTGCAGAATTCTACCCAGGATTTGTTCTAAGCTTTTCTCAGCTCGCCCTTGTATTTTCTTAGCTCTGCCTTATTGAAGTCCCAATCGTGTAAGGCCCTTGTGGCTTTCGCTCTGTTGAAGAGTTTTTGCAGTCCTTCCTTAAACCAACCAGCCTTGGTTTAAGGCATCCTTCGTTAACTTGGACCAGATCGGTTCAGATTTGGATATAGCTGCCATATAGACCGATCGTCCAATTTAGGGTCTAAGGCCCATAAAAGCCACATTTATTATCCGATTTAGCTGTAATTTGGGACAGTCAGTTGTCTTATGCCCTTCGACATTCTTCGTCATTGGCTCAGATCGATCCAGATTTGATAGCTGCCATGTATACCGATCCTCAGATTTAGGGTCTAAGGCCCATAAAAGCCACATTAATAATCCGATTTCGCTGAAATTTGGGACAGTGAGTTGCGTTAGGCCCTTCAACATCCTTCGTTAACTTGGACGGGATCGGTTCAGATTTGGATATATTATCCGATTTTGCTGAAGTTTGGGACAGTGAGTTGTCTTAGGCCCTTCGACATATTTTTTCAATTTGGCCCAGATCGGTTCAGATTTGGATATAGCTGCCATATACACCGATTTCTTGATTTGAGGTTTTGGGCCCATAAAATGCTCATTTATTGTCCGATTTCACTGAAATTTGGACACAGTGACTTATGTTAGGCTCTTCGACATCCGTGTCGTATATGGTTAATATCGTATTTTTTTAGATATAGCTACTGTACTTATTAGTATTTGGTCCAGATCGAAACATAGTTATGAAATTTTCACCGCATTTTGATGAAAGGTGGTTTACATATATACCCGAGGTGGTGGGTATCCAAAGTTCGGCCCGGCCGAACTTAACGCCTTTTTACTTGCTTATATACCCACCACCGAAGGATGGGGGTATATTCATTTTGTCATTCCGTTTGCAACACATCGAAATATCCATTTCCGACCCCATAAAGTATATATATTCTTGATCAGCGTAAAAATCTAAGACGATCTAGACATGTCCGTCCGTCTGTCCATCTGTTTGTCTGTCTGTTGAAATCACGCTATAGTCTTCAAAAATAGAGATATTGAGCTGAAATTTTGCATAGATTCTTTTTTTGTCCATAAGCAGGTTAAGTTCGAAGATGGGCTATATCGGACTATATCTTGATATAGCCCCCATATAGACCGATCCGCCGATTTAGGGTCTTAGCCCCACATTTATTATCCGATTTTGATGAAATTTGGGACAACGAGTTGTGTTAGGTCCTTCGACATTCTTCGTCAATTTGGCTCAGATCGGTCCAGATTTGGATATAGCTGCCATATAGACCGATCCTCCGATTTAGGGTTTTAGGCCAATAAAAGCCACATTTATAATCCGATTTCGCTGAAATTTTGGATAGGAAGTTGTGTTAGGCCCTTCGACTTCCTTCGTTAATTTTGCCTAAATCGGTTCAGATTTGGATATATCTGCCATATAGACCGATCCTCCGATTAAGGGTCTTAGGCCCACAAAAGCCACATTTATAAACCGATTTTGGTGAAATTCGGGACAGTGAGTTGTGTTAGGTCCATTGACATCCTTCTTCAATTTTGCCCAGATCGGTCTAGATTTGAATATAGCTGCCATATAGACCGATCTCTCGATTTAAGGTTTTGGGCCCATAAAAGAGGCATTTATTGTACGATTTCGCCTAAATTTGGGACAGTGCTTTAAGTTAGGCTCTTCGACATTCGTGTCGTATATGGTTCAGATCGGTTTATTTTTAGATATATCTACTGTACTTATTAGTATTTGGTCCAAATCGGAACATATTTTAATATAACTGATATGGGACATAAGTTATGTATTTTTCACCGAATTTTGATGAAAGGCGGTTTACATATATACCCGAGGTGGTGGGTATCCAAAGTTCGGTCCGGCCGAACTTAACGCCTTTTTACTTGTTTTTATTTAATATTTCTATAGAAAAAACAGCGCCCCAGTAGCCGAGTTGGTAGAGTGCTTGGATTACCAGTCAAGGGGTCGTGGGTTCGATTCCCGCCAGAAGTCTTAGACTTGTCTAAGTGAGTCTGTAAAGGACTGCCACTCGTAGCGTGGTGGCAAAAAATTAGTGAAATTTCCATTGTAATGAAAATGTTAAATAAACATCATTTAAACGATTTTTGAATTATATTTAGCATTTTAATGCCAATACAAAACAGTTTGGTAAGGGTGTGCAACATTTCACATACAATATGTTGAAAATATTTTCCGTTTTTCCTTACTTCACAGATTTTCTCTGCATTCCATTAGCTGATTTGTATGATTTGTCCTTTTTTGTGGGTTCTGTGGTGTTCCCTGTGGTTCCCCACAAAAGAGCATAGATATTCTCAAGTTGACGTAGCATATTTTTGCACATTTAGGTTTGGAACATATGTTAGCACTGAAGCGGAAACAAGTGTTTGCAATCTCGACATGTGTACATTTCCCACATATCCGGTAAACACTCATGTACATACCATGATTTTTAGAATCACTACCTATTGGAAATAAGTTCAATTGGATGTTTAGTCAAACTTTTTTAATGGATGTTTGGTGAGATTAATAATCTTGTTAAAGTCCATTTTCCAATTCCAATCAAATGTGGATTAAACATGTTGTCTTTTGGATTTATGAAAAAATTTTATGACGGAAATATAGTATTTTTTAATTAAAGGAAATAATGGATGACCATAGCATAGCTTTTGCTAGGACGGTTGCATTTTTCGAAATAGTTATTGATTTTTATAGCCACCACCATGGGATGGGGGTATATTCATTTTGTAGTTCAGTTTGCAACACATACCAACATATCAATTTACGGCCTTTTAAAGTAAATATATTATTGATCGTTGCATGTCTGTTGTAATCACCCCAATGGAGATATTGATCCTTGAGCGCACCAAATCAGTGGATTATAACTGTCATATTGACCGATCTCCCAACTCATAATGTATAATGTTAAACCGTTCGACCCTAGCAAAATACATTCCAATCGGGATGCCACATAGATTGGACCATACTTACTATGGATGTTGAAAGTCTTGTATGGCCTCACGAAATCAAATCGGAGGAGGACTTTATATGGGAGCTATATCCAAACGATCGAATAAATATATCCGCTAGAAATTTTGCTTCCAGCCGTTCACTGACCGTAAATTGGATAAGACGTGCTACGCAAATTTAACAAGTAAAAGTTCGTCCGGGCCGAATCTTATATACCCTCCACCATGGATCGGATTTGTCGAGTTCCTTTCCCACCATCTCTTCTTAGGCAAAAAAAGAATAAAAGAAATGATTTGCTCTGCTATTAGAGAGATATCAAGATATGGTCCGGTTCGGACCATATATAAGTTATATGTTGGAGACTTGTGTAAAATGTCAGGCAATTTAAATAAGAATTGCGCCCTTTGGGGGCTCAAGAAGTAAATGGAGAGATCGATTTTTATGTGAACTGTATCAGCCTATAGACCGATTCAGACTAAAAAAAACACGTATGTTGTTGGAAGACATAGCAAAACATTTCATTCCAATCGTATAAGAATTGCGCCCTTTAGAGACTCAAGAAGTCAAGACCCAAGATCGGCTTATATGGCAGCTATATCAGGTTATTAGCCGATTTGAACCTAATTTAGCACAGTTGTTGGAAGTCATAATAAACACTTCGTGCAAAATTTCATTCCAATCGGATAAGAATTGCGCCCTCTAGAGACTCAAGAAATCAAGACCCAAGATCGGTTTATATGGCAGCTATATCAGGTTAAAAACCGATTTGAACCATACTTGGCACAATTGTTGGATATCATAACAAAAAACGTCGTGCAAAATTTCCTTCTAATCGAATCAGAATTGCGCCCTCTAGAGGCTCAAGAAGTCAATACCCAAGATCGGTTTATATAGCAGCTATATCAAAACATGTACCTATATGGCCCATTTACAATCCCAACCGACCTACACTAATAAGAAGTATTTGTGCAAAATTTCAAGCGGACGGACGGACATGGCTAGATTGACATAAAATTTCGCGACGATCAAGAATATATATATACTTTATGTGGTCTCAGACGAATATTTCGAGTAGTTTCAAACAGAATGACGAAATGAGTATACCCCCATCCTATGGTGGAGGGTATAAAAATCAATGGTTTCAGTTACAAAAAAAAACATTTCGTTTTTTTCCCAAAACTTGGTTTTAATACTAATTTCGTCATTCTGTTTGTAACACCTCGAAATATGCGTCTGAGTGTATATATTCTTGATCGTCATGTCATTTTAAGTCGATCTAGCCATGTCCGTCCATCTGTCTGTCACGCTAACTTTCAATGGAGTAAAGCTAGCCGCTTGAAATTTTGCACAAATACTTTTTATTAGTGTAGGTCAGTTGGGATTGTAAATGGGCCAAATAGGTCCATGGTTTGATATAGCTGCCATATAAACCAATCTTGGGTCTTGACTTCTTGAGCCTCTAGAGGGTGTAATTCTCGTCCGATTTGACTAAAATTTTGCAAGTAATGTTTTGGTATCACTTCCAGCAACTGTGTCAAGTATGATTCAAATTGGTTCATAATCTGCTATAGCTGTCATATAAATCGATCTTGGATCTTGACTTCTTGAGCCAATAGAGCGCGCAATTCTCATTCGATTTGTCTGAAATTTTGCATGAGATGTTTTGTTATGACTTCCAAAAACTGTGAGAAGTATGGTGTAAATCGGTATAGAACCTGATCTAGCTGCCACATAAACCGATCTAGGATCTTGACTTCTTGAGCGACCTTCAACATACGTGTCCAATATGGTCTGAATCGATCAATAGCTTGTTACAGGTTCCATATAAACCTATATCCCGATTTGCTTCATGAGCCCCTACAAAGCGCAATTCTTACTGAGACATTACACAATGACTTCTACAATATTCAGCATTCATTTATGGCCCGAATCGGACTATAACATGATATAGCTCATATACTATAACAGTTCTTATTCAACATTCTTTGTTTGCCTAAAAAGAGATACCGCGTATAGAACTCGACAAATGCGATCCATGGTAGAGGGTGTATAAGATTCGGCCCGGCCGAACTTAGCACGCTCTTACTTGTTTTAAACTGCTGTGGTAAAACGTATAACAACTCAAATTGTAGTTTTTGTTAGTTACAAAATTAAACAGACAACTACAAAAACAACGGACACTACTCCACTGCTAGATAAGCAGCATGAGTTGTGAAGCCAATAACAACGATGAAAGCAGTGGTTGCTGCGGTAGTGATGTGGAATGGCAGGTGGTGAGAACACTGCCAAGAAAGCGACAAACAGAATCCCCAAAGATTTATAAAAACAAACGTCATGACATCAATGTTAATGCAATTCAAATTGACAACAACAGTTTTGCACCATTAGACAATGAAGGTGATGAAGAACATAAAGGCTATGAAAACTAAATTTACGAAAATTGTTAAAAATTAAGAATTTTCCTACAAATCGGCTAGAAATGGTCAAGTAAAAGTTATGGCTAAATCTATCGACACCTATAAGAAATTGATGAACAATTTGGATGATGAAGGCAAAAGTTTCCATACCTTTCAATTGAATCAGGAGCGGGCTTACACAATTGTGGTCAAAAAACCTACTTTATTCAACTCCGTCAGAAATGGAGAAAGAAATTGTATTGAAAAACATGGAAACATTTCAAATGTCAGAAGTCGTTTTACCAGCGTTCAGATGTCAATGTTTTATGTCCACTTGGAGATATATTTCACGCTATTGTTAAAATAGAAGCCCCGATTAAAAAGGACGGTATTATTTAGTGCCATAGATGTCAACAATTTGGACATTCTAGATTTTATTGTAGAAATAACTCCAAATGTGTAAAATGCGGTCTAGATCACTCAACGGCAGTTTATTCTAAGCCTGAAAATATTCCTCCAAAATGCACTAATTGCTTAGAAAACCACACTGCAAGTTATAAAGGTTGCTCATTAAACCAACGCCTTTTAAGCAAATAAAAATATGATCAGGGGACAATGAATCTCAACCGTCCAATTTCGAATAGACAATAACAGTTTTTAAAACAACAGTCCAGGAGAAAACTTTAATGAAGCCTCGCAAAATAATAACACATATTCAGGTGCGTTAAGAGATAATAATCAAAATAATAATTTTCAAAAAATAGAAGCACTTCTTCAAAAGCAAATCGAGTTGACCAATACGTCGCTCAACATGATGTCAGCCTTATTAAACAAATTATGTATGTAGAACTTCGATTGGCAATATGAAATGCCAAAGGTCTCTCTAATCAAGTACGAGAAGTAGAAGTATTCTTGAATTCAAATAATATTCATGTGTTTTTAGTATCTGAAAGTCATTTCACAAGCTGATCATATTTTCGAATAACAGAATATGACTTGTTAAATACAAATCTCCCGAGTAATAGAGCCCATCCTGGATCATGTATTTTAGTCCGAAGTTCAATTCAATATGTGGTATGTCCATATGTTGCTGAACCTTATCTACAGGCAACATTCATTAATGTAAAATCCTCCAACGGAAATCTTTGCATATCGTCCATTTATTTTCCACCAAGACATTCTGTACTTGCACCGCAATACGAAAGCTTTTTCCATACTCTCGGAAGCAAATTTATCGCAGGTGGCGATTTTAACGCCAAACACCCCTGGTGGGGATCGCGCCGCATAAATCTTAAACGCAGAGAGCTATACAAATGCGTACAAAGCAAAAAGCATTCTACATTATCTTCAGGAACACCAGCTTATTGACCCTCAGATCCTCATAAAATTCTGGATGCTTTGGACTTTGGTGTATGTGATGGGATTCCAAGACTCAGCATAGAAATATAAAATTATAATGACCTGAGTTATGATCACAATCCACTTCAAATTAGCTATCAATGCAGTGTCAATAGAAATACTTTTAACTGCATTCTTTCTCCACGTTCGAATTTACTATTAATTAGGTCATGGCTAAGCGAAAATATCAGTCTGAATGGCAGTCTTAAGAACAATCGCGAAATCGACGAAGCTGTCGAAAAATTTACTCGCTTAATTCATGAAGCAGCTCTTTTGTCAAGTCCAGCAAAAGATACACATAAATACAAAACATATTGTAGTAGAGTATCGTTTAACATTAGAGATTTTGAAAAATCTCCTTGAAACCGCTTCCTTTATCGACAAAATAAATAACTCAAAATATGAATATCTTCTTCTTTGGAAGACTACTTAGTACCTCAAACAACCGACCAAGAGGAATTCTCCAATCATGGATCATGGTGTCGCTCAGATGAAGAAAAAGCGGAAGCATATGCGCAGCATTTGGAACAAATATTCGAGCCATTTCGTTTTAATACCGGTCATGATCAACAGGAAGTTTCCCAATTTCTAGACATTCCATGTTAAAGGGACCTACCAATTCGACATATTTCCCATCTGATGTGAAAAGAGAAATAGACAAGTTGAATTCCAAAAAATCTCCGGGGTACGATTCAATAGCCGGATATGTTGTAAAATGTCCTACCGACAAATGTATAATGTTTTTAACCACAATATTTAACCGCATGCTAAAGCTCAACTACTTTCCATCGCAATGGAAATATGCCGAAAAAATAATGGTGCCAAAACCCAAGAAACCGGAGCAAATACTATCTTCTTATAGACCAATTAGTCTTTTATATACATTTTCAAAAAATTTGAAAAAATATTCGTAAACAGACTGCTTCCTATACTGGAAGGCAGAGATATTATTCCTGAACACCAGTTTGGATTCAGACACAAACATGGAACACCAGAACAATGCCACCGAATTGTTGACTTAACATCACAAGTGAATTGCCGATTGAAGCTTCAGTCCTATTGCAAATTGGATTGAATAATCTGAGTGATTGGCTTAAGAAATGGAATATAAAAGTTAACGCCGAAAAATCTAAGCACGTAACTTTTGCCATGAGAAGAGGTTACTGTTCGCCCGTATCCATTCATCAAACTTTTATACCAGCGGATAACACTGTTAAGTATTTAGGATTGACCTTAGATAGAAGACTTACGTGGAAACCACATACAAAAGCAAAGCAACAAACATTAACAAGTAAAAGCGTGCTATGTTCGACCGAGCCGAATCTTATATGCCCTCCACTATAGATCGCATTTGTCGAGTTCTTTTCCCGGTGTCTCTTTCAAGGCAAACAAAGGAAAGGATACTATATAAGAAAAGAATTGTTATGCTATTGGAGCTTTATCAAGTTTTGGTCCGATTCGGACCATAATGGAATGAATGTTGGAGACAACAGTAGAAGTCATTGTAAAACATTTCAGCCAAATCGAATAAGGATTTCGCCCTTTAGGAACTCAAAAAGTAAAATAGGGAGATCGTTTTATAGCGGAGCTATATTAGGTTATAGACCGATTCAGATCATATTTGACACGTATGTTGAAGGTCATGGGAGAAGCCGTTGTACAAAATTTCATCCAA
Source organism: Stomoxys calcitrans (assembly GCF_963082655.1). Classification (NCBI taxonomy): domain Eukaryota; kingdom Metazoa; phylum Arthropoda; class Insecta; order Diptera; family Muscidae; genus Stomoxys; species Stomoxys calcitrans. The sequence continues at coordinate 82,409,188 of NC_081555.1, read as the reverse complement.
ATCAGATAATAATTGCACCCTGTAGTGGCTCAAGAAGTCAGGATCAAGGATCGGATCATATGGCATCTATATCAAAATATGGACCGATATGGTCCATTTACAATCCTAACCGACCTACACCTATAAGAAGTATTTGAGTTAAATTTCAAGCCGCTAGCTTCACTCATTCGAAAGTTAGCGAGCGTTCGACACATAGACGGACGGACCGATGGACGGACATGGCTAGATCGACATAAAATGTCATAACGATCAAGAATATATATACTTTATGGGGTCTGTACCTCCATCCTATGGTGGAGGGTACAAAGATAAAATCCCGGAAACTTTATTGGACTCTAAGGCCTATATCTCAACTTAATATAAACAAGTAAAAAGGCGTTAAGTTCGGCCGGGCCGAACTTTGGATACCCACCACCTCGAGTATATATGTAAACCACTTTTCATCAAAATTCGGTGAAAACTTCATACCTTATGTCCCATGTCAGTTGTATTAAAATATGTTCCGATTTAGACCAAATACTAATAAGTACAGTAGCTATATCTAAAAATAAACCGATCTGACCCATATACGACACGGATGTCGAAAAGCCTAACAGAAGCCACTGTGTCAAATTTCTGTTAAATCGGATTATAAATGCGTTTTTTTGGGGCCAAGACTTTAAATCGAGATATCGGTCTACATGGCAGTTATATCCAAATCTGGACCGATTTGGGCCAAGTTGCATGTTGTTGGGAGATCGGTCTATATGGCAGCTATATTCAAGTCTGGACCGATCTGCGCAAAATTAAAGAAGGACGTCGAAGAGCCCACCTAAACTCACTCTCTCAAATTTCAGCAACATCGGAAAATAAATGCGTCTTTTATGGCCCCAAAACCTAAAACCTAGATATCGGTCTATATGGCAGCTATATCCAAATCTGCACCGATCTGTGCGATATTGCAGAAGAATGTCATGGGGCTTAACTTAACTCACTGTCCCAAATTTCGGCAACATCGGACAATAAATGAGCATTTTATGGGCCCAAAACCTTAAATCAAGAAATCGGTCTATATGGCAGCTATATCCAAATCTGAACCGATCTGGGCCAAATTTAAAGAGAATGTCGATGGGCCTAACTCAATTCACTGTCCCGAATTTCATCAAAATCTGATAAAAAAAAATGTCGCTTTTGTAGGCCTAAGACCCTAAATCGGAGGATCGGTCTATATGGCAGCTATATTCAAATCTGAACCGATCTGGGCCAAATTAAAGAAGGAAGTCGAATTAACAAGTAGAAGCGTGCTATGTTCGACCGAGCCGAATCTTATATACCCTCCACTATAGATCGCATTTGTCGAGTTCTTTTCCCGGTGTCTCTTTCAAGGCAAACAAAGGAAAGGATACTATATAAGAAAAGAATTGTTATGCTATTGGAGCTTTATCAAGTTTTGGTCCGATTCGGACCATAATGGAATGAATGTTGGAGACAACAGTAGAAGTCATTGTGTAACATTTCGGCCAAATCAAATAAGGATTTCGCCCTTTAGGAACTCAAAAAGTAAAATAGGGAGATCGTTTTATATCGTAGCTATATTAGGTTATAGACCGATTCAGATCATATTTGACACGTATGTTGAAGGTCATGGGAGAAGCAGTTGTACAAAATTTTACCCAAATCAGATAATAATTGCGCCCTGTAGTGGCTCAAGAAGTCAGGATCAAAGATCGGATCATATGGAATCTATATCAAAATATGGACCGATATGGTCCATTTACAATCCTAACCAACCTACACCTATAAGAAGTATTTAAGTTAAATTTCAAGCCGCTAGCTTTACTCCTTCGAAAGTTAGCGAGCGTTCGACACATAGACGGACGGACCGATGGACGGACATGGCTAGATCGTCATAAAATGTCATAACGATCAAGAATATATATACTTTATGGGGTCTGAGACGAATATTTCGAGGAGTTACAAACCGAATGACGAAATTAGTATACCTCCATCCTATGGTGAAGGGTACAAAGATAAAATCCCGGAAACTTTATTGAACTCTAAGACCTATATCTCAACTTAATATAAACAAGTAAAAAGGCGTTAAGTTCGGCCGGGCCGAACTTTGGATACCCACCACCTCGGGTATATATGTAAACCACTTTTCATCAAAATTCGGTGAAAATTTCATACCTTATGCCCCATATCAGTTGTATTAAAATATGTTCCGATGTAGGCCAAATACTAATAAGTACAGTAGCTATATCTAAAAATAAACCGATCTGACCCATATACGACACGGATGTCGAAAAGCCTAACAGAAGCCACTGTGTCAAATTTCTGTGAAATCGGATTATAAATGCGTTTTTTTGGAGCCAAGACTTTAAATCGAGATATCGGTCTACATGGCAGTTATATCCAAATCTGGACCGATTTGGGCCAAGTTGCATGTTGTTGGGAGATCGGGCTATATGGCAGCTATATTCAAATCTGGACCGATCTGGGCAAAATTAAAGAAGGACGTCGAAGAGCCCACCTAAACTCACTCTCTCAATTTTCAGCAACATCGGACAATAAATGCTTCTTTTATGGCCCCAAAACCTAAAACCTAGATATCGGTCTATATGGCAGCTATATCCAAATCTGCACCGATCTGTGCGATATTGCAGAAGAATGTCATGGGGCTTAACTTAACTCACTGTCCCAAATTTCGGCAACATCGGACAATAAATGAGCATTTTATGGGTCCAAAACCTTAAATCAAGAAATCGGTCTATATGGCAGCTATATCCAAATCTGAACCGATCTGGGCCAAATTGACAGAGAATGTCGATGGGCCTAACTCAATTCACTGTCCCGAATTTCATCAAAATCTGATAAAAAAAAATGTCGCTTTTGTAGGCCTAAGACCCTAAATCGGAGGATCGGTCTATATGGCAGCTATATTCAAATATGAACGGATCTGGGCCAAATTAAAGAAGGATGTCGAAGGTCCTTATACAACTCACTGTCCCAAATTTCAGCGAAATCGGATAATAAATGTGAGTTTTATGAGCCTTAGACCCTAAATCGGAGGATGGGTCAATATGGCAGCTATATTCAAATCTATACCGATCTGATCCAGTAAAATAGGGAGATCGTTTTATATCGTAGCTATATTAGGTTATAGACCGATTCAGATCATATTTGACACGTATGTTGAAGGTCATGGGAGAAGCAGTTGTACAAAATTTTACCCAAATCAGATAATAATTGCGCCCTGTAGTGGCTCAAGAAGTCAGGATCAAAGATCGGATCATATGGAATCTATATCAAAATATGGACCGATATGGTCCATTTACAATCCTAACCAACCTACACCTATAAGAAGTATTTAAGTTAAATTTCAAGCCGCTAGCTTTACTCCTTCGAAAGTTAGCGAGCGTTCGACACATAGACGGACGGACCGATGGACGGACATGGCTAGATCGTCATAAAATGTCATAACGATCAAGAATATATATACTTTATGGGGTCTGAGACGAATATTTCGAGGAGTTACAAACCGAATGACGAAATTAGTATACCTCCATCCTATGGTGAAGGGTACAAAGATAAAATCCCGGAAACTTTATTGGACTCTAAGACCTATATCTCAACTTAATATAAACAAGTAAAAAGGCGTTAAGTTCGGCCGGGCCGAACTTTGGATACCCACCACCTCGGGTATATATGTAAACCACTTTTCATCAAAATTCGGTGAAAATTTCATACCTTATGCCCCATATCAGTTGTATTAAAATATGTTCCGATGTAGGCCAAATACTAATAAGTACAGTAGCTATATCTAAAAATAAACCGATCTGACCCATATACGACACGGATGTCGAAAAGCCTAACAGAAGCCACTGTGTCAAATTTCTGTGAAATCGGATTATAAATGCGTTTTTTTGGAGCCAAGACTTTAAATCGAGATATCGGTCTACATGGCAGTTATATCCAAATCTGGACCGATTTGGGCCAAGTTGCATGTTGTTGGGAGATCGGGCTATATGGCAGCTATATTCAAATCTGGACCGATCTGGGCAAAATTAAAGAAGGACGTCGAAGAGCCCACCTAAACTCACTCTCTCAATTTTCAGCAACATCGGACAATAAATGCTTCTTTTATGGCCCCAAAACCTAAAACCTAGATATCGGTCTATATGGCAGCTATATCCAAATCTGCACCGATCTGTGCGATATTGCAGAAGAATGTCATGGGGCTTAACTTAACTCACTGTCCCAAATTTCGGCAACATCGGACAATAAATGAGCATTTTATGGGTCCAAAACCTTAAATCAAGAAATCGGTCTATATGGCAGCTATATCCAAATCTGAACCGATCTGGGCCAAATTGACAGAGAATGTCGATGGGCCTAACTCAATTCACTGTCCCGAATTTCATCAAAATCTGATAAAAAAAAATGTCGCTTTTGTAGGCCTAAGACCCTAAATCGGAGGATCGGTCTATATGGCAGCTATATTCAAATCTGAACCGATCTGGGCCAAATTAAAGAAGGATGTCGAAGGTCCTTATACAATTCACTGTCCCAAATTTCAGCGAAATCGGATAATAAATGTGAGTTTTATGAGCCTTAGACCCTAAATCGGAGGATGGGTCTATATGGCAGCTATATTCAAATCTATACCGATCTGATCCAAATTGACGAAGAATGTCGAAGGGCCTAACACAACTCTCTGTTCAAAATTTCAGCAAAATCGGGTAATAAATGTGGCTTTTATGGGCCTAAGACTGTAAATCGGCGGATCGGTCTATATGGGGGCAATATCAAGATATAGTCCGATATTGCCCATCTTCGAACTTAACCTGCTTATGGACAAAAAAAGAATGTGTGCAAAATTTCAGCTCAATATCTCTATTTTTGAAGACAGACGGACAGACGGACGGACATGTCTAGATCGTCTTAGATTTTTACGCTGATCAAGAATATATATACTTTATAGGGTCGGAAATGGATATTTCGATGTGTTGCAAACGGAATGACAAAATGAATATACCCCCATCCTTCGGTGGTGGGTATAACAACAAATTAAGAATTTTAACATTTAAACTTAAGCCAGTATGGACATACGGCATCCAACTATGGGGCACATCAAGTATTTCTAATACCGAAATTTTAGAGAGGTACCTGTCTAAAAAATTAGGTTTCATCACAAATGTACCCTGGTTTGTAAGCAATATACATTTACAAAGAGACCTTGAAATGGCATCTGTCAAAGACAAAATTAGTCGATTCAAACGACTTAAGCGAATACACACCTTGGGTCTGGCATATAGTTATACCCAACACCGAAGGATGGGGGTATATTCATTTTCTCATTCCGTTTGCAACACATCGAAATATATAAAGTATATAAGTATATATATTCTTGATCAGTGTAAAAATCTAAGACGATCTAGACATATCCGTCCGTCTGTCTGTTGAAATCACGCTACAGTCTTCAAAAATAGAGATATTGAGCTGAAACTCAGAACTCAGAAACACAGATTCTTTTTTTTGTCCATAATCGGGTTAAGTTCGAAGATGGGCTATATCGGACTATATTTTGATATAACCCCCATATAGACCGGTCCGCCGATATAGGGTCTTCGGCCAATAAAAGCCACATTTGTTATCCGATTTTGGCACAGTGAGTTGTGTTAGGCCCTTCGACATTCTTCGTCAATTTGGATCAGATCGGTCCAGATTTGGATATAGCTGCCATATAGACCGATCCTCCGATTTAGGTTCTTAGGCCCATAAAAGAAGCATTTATTGTCCGATGTCGCCAAAGATTGGGACAGTGGGATAAATTAAACCCCTTGACGTTCTTCTGCAACATGGAACAGATCGGTCCAGATTTGCATATAACTGCCACATAGACCGATCTCTCGATTTAAGGTTTTGGACCCTTAAAAGGCGCATTTATTGTCCGATGTTGCCTAAATATAGGACGGTGAGTTGTGTTAGGCCCATTGACTTCCATCTTCAATTTTGCATAGATCGGTCCAGATTTGAATATTGCTGCCATATAGACCGATCTCTCGATTTAAGGTTTTGGGCCCATAGAAAGCGCATTTATTGTTCGATGTCGCCGAAATTTGCAAGGGTGTTAGGACCTTCGACATCCTTCTTCAATTTGGCCCAGATTGGTCCAGATTTGAATATTGCTGCCATATAGACCGGTCTCTCGATTTAAGGTTTTGGGGCCATAAAAGGCGCACTTATTGTCCGATTTCACAGACACACATTTGACACAGTGCCTTATATTAGGCTGTTCGACATTCGTGTCGTATATGGTTAATATCGGTTTATTTTTAGATTTAGCTACTAAAAAGATCAATATTTTGTTATACACAATTGAACAATGACTTGTACTTATCAGTATTTGGTCCAAATCGGAACATATTTTGATGTAGCTGCTAAGGGTCATAAGGTATGCATTTTTCACCTGATTTGGTTTACATATATACCCGAGGTGGTGGGTATCCAAAGTTCGGCACGGCCTTAACGCCTTTTTACTTGTTTTCTTGTATGTTTGTATTGAATATGCAAAGCATACCAAGTGGACTATTAAGATATGATTGTGTTATGCATCAATGCAAAATATTTTTCTTAATTTTAAAAAAGATTTCCAAATTATAATGAAATCAGTGCATTTATTCTTAATTCGCAGAGGAAAGTCTGACCGATTTGCAGCCGGAAATGTTGCGATTTTCGATTACCTGAATATAAATTAAAGTTGGATTCACAAAATAGTTGCGGCTATCGGAACGGCCTATATATTAAAATTGAGTTACTTAATTGGAATGCGTTTTTAATTAATTCTATGAACCACTTTTGTCTGAGTGTACACTTATGCTAGAAAATATCAAACCTTCCAATGGAAATGTCAGATTGGACCTGACAACACCTAGTGTTGCGTAGGCTAGAAACTTATTTAGCAGCCCTCGTATAGTATTTAAGTTCATCCCAATATAAAAACTGAAAAATTAGAAGCACAAAATTTAAAACATTTTTTAAACTAGGTCGCGATCCATATGCGTAAACAATAATTTGTGGTGGCAAGTCGCAGTTACTGCCATTGGATGGATGTTATTTGGATTAGTTTAGCTAAAATGCTTAGATGGCTTTGTATATTGTTTGTGTTGAAGAGCAATAGATGTCGCTTCAACATAATCTCCTTGCAAGACTGTAATATCATCGTTGAGGTTATGGTATATATGTAGCGATGTATGTGATTTAGGAGTAGGTGAAATTACTGTTATTTCGCCTTTTGCATGTGGAGCCATGTTTCACGTAATGAAACATTGACTATAAGAAAACAAAACTTGATTGGAAGAATCGTGTCACGTATAAACATTTTTCATCATCTCATTTCTGGTCTCTTTTCACGTGATGAAAACTTAACAAAAACACATATACTCCAATTTCCAATAAATTATTTTTACCGCACTATCACACTATCTGATTCGCAATATGTGAGAATTTAAAAATTAGAAAACACGATAAAATTTAAAACTTTTAATTATACTTTTTGATGTGGTTAAACGAACGTTATCCAGATGAGTGAACAATAATTTGTGTTGCCTAGTCGCTGTTATTGCTATTGAATGGATGTGACTTGGATTATTTCAGCTAAAATGTGTAGATGGCGTTATATATGGTTGCTGTTAAAGAGCAGTAGATGTCGCTTCAACATATAATTTACATACTATTGGTTTTGCTTGCTCGGAAATAAAATTTTACTAAACAAGTATATGTAAACCACATTTCGTCATAATCCGGTGAAAAATGCATAATTTATGACCCCTTAGCAGCTATATCGAAATATGGTCCGATGTGGATCCAATTCAACACATTGAGTGGTCTAAAAGATTCAAGTCATTGTTCAATTTTGTAAAACAAAATATTGGTCTTTTTGGCAGCCATATCCAAATATAGACCGATCTTAACCATATACGACACGAATATCTAAAAGCCTAACATAAGTCGCTGTGTCAAATTTTAGCGAAATCGTATTATAAATGCGCCTTTTTTGGGGCCAAGACTTTAAATCGAGAGTTCGGTCAATATGGCAGCTATATCCATATCTGAAACGATCTGGGCCATATTGCACAAAGAAGTCGAGGGGCCTTAACGCATTGTCCCAAATTTTGGCGACTTCGGACAACAAATGCGCCTTTTATGGGCCGAAACCCTTAAATCGAGAGATCGGTCTATATGGCAGCTATATCCAAATCTGGACCGATCTGGGCCAAATTAAGGAAGAATATTGAAGAGTTTTACATAATCCTATGTCCCAAATTTCAGCGCCTTTTATAGGCCCAAAATCTTAAATCGTGAGATCGGTCTATATGGCAGCTATATCTAAATCTAGACCGATCTAAGCCAAACTGAAGAAACACAATTTAGACCCATCGACCCACCGTCCTTCGGTGGTGGGTATGAAAATATATTTTATTCACATATAACAATATTTTTAAGGCCAGCAAAATTCTAACAAACATTATTCTAGCCAATATTTTTTTACCAGGCCCACAAAATAAATTGTCTGTAAAAGTCAGATTGCCTTTCCTTCTATTTGCTTATCTAAAAACATCATAGAAACACATTAGAGTGTTCTTCTTTATCTCATACTCCTATTTATTTGTGTTGTGTTTAAGGCAAGGACTTGTTGGCCTGCCATAAGTTTGGAAATAGTTGCTGATGACGATTAGCTTGTCCTAGACCAATTTGCATCATGATGAGGGGGTGAAAATCCACCGCAAAGCTTTCATTGGCCCTCTGGTAATTGAAGCACTTCTCAACTTTACTTTTAGGCAAGAGGCCATTGGAGGTTGACAAACGAATGCCAAGGAATTTAATAAGGACACAATTTGGTAATATTATTTTATGCTAATTACACACAGCAGATATTTCGTTTCTGGCTATCCACAACCATTTCTTGCCATTAGAATGGATTTGAAGATAATTTGACAGTGTTAATGATATTAAACGAAATAATGATTATATGCTAGATTTTGTCGGTCGAGCAACAAAATGCCCTTTAAACATATACTTCTTAGTCATTTATTAATTGACGCTAGAACCTCAAATAGAAATGCAGACATCTTCCATATAATATAAAATTTGTAATCCCCTTTCTGTTGATAAAGTAAAACTGCGAAAGATTTGCTCCACATTGACCCTTCAGGAATGTTTTGCGGGAAATTCCTACAGACAAGATTATGTGTCCTAAATGGGTTTGGCTCAATTGAAATTTGTCCAATCTAGAAGCACACATATCCCAGGTAAAAGAACCAATAAAAATTTAATTTCACAAATAAAATATGTAGATGTATAAATAGCAGCAAAGAGAATTTTATTGAAATTTCATTTTTAACATAGGTCGACAGATGTGCGCATTTATATAGAAATGTGATTTTTCAATAAAAATTTCCAGGAAAATAAGAGTAGTTTGCTTGAACCTTTGAGCGGAGCGTGCGTATTTTATTTCGTTCCGTAAGATTTTATGTAACTATTAATAGAATGTTATTTTCGTAGAAAATTTTAAGTCACTCAAGGATAGCTACTATATTTGTATCCATAAGACGGTTGATGATCTGCGTCTGTTTCCAGTTAAGTGGTAGTTCTAAAACCCGGGAGTAGGCTTAGGATAGACTTCAAATACACAACATCGGCTTCGTCTAAAGGCCGAACCTATTTTATTTTCGTATGCCTTTAATTTGTTTAGACCATTAATACAATCCATGCCCAAAAAAACTAAGGCGAACAATAGTAATATGGGTCCAAGGACCTTTACTAATGTCGCTATAGACAGCTTGGTGATGGTAGTTGTCGACAAGAGAGAAGAACGGGGCTGCTTAACTAGGAACAATTGAATAATTACGGAAATGCCGGGGCCTCCTCCAGTTCAGGACGATGCAGGCTGGTATCAGGGCCGATACAAATCAATTGCTTTCGGGGATCAATGCTCAATTGAGATGTATGATTGGGTCCAAAAGTAGATAAAACTTCTCGACCAATGACACCCGCTTGGATACCAAGGATTCTCTCAGATCCTGAATCCGTACTTGGAAGACTAAGGGAATGTATTCCCAATCTTTCAACCACCTACAGGAAGATTGGTAAATTGGATGAGGCTAATGGCGACCGGAGACATGCAGTATTCGTATTAAACTCCGGCTGTCTCTCTGAAGGAGTGGTATCGTATATGTATTGGGTTGCCCAAAAAGTAATTGCGGATTTTTTAAAAGAAAGTAAATGCATTTTTAATAAAACCTAGAATGAACTTTAATCAAATATACTTTTTTACACTTTTTTTCTAAAGCAAGCTAAAAGTAACAGCTGATAACTGACAGAAGAAAGAATGCAATTACAGAGTCACACGCTGTGAAAAAATTTGTCAATTTCTTTTTGGGCAACCCAATATAAACCCTTGTCTGAGAAACTACCCAGCACATCTCCAAAGACGGGCGGATTGCAGGAGACTGGAAATCCCCCGCCGCGATCGAAACAAAGAGGAAGACATCAAAACACGACCCGACAAGCCCTTTGCGGGTGGGCCGTCCAGTTGCATGGGCCCCAAAGTGTGCGTCAGAGCGGAGGGATAGAAATCAAAATGTACTTCGATAGCAGCAGCTAGTAAAGCATCAATGGAGGGATCATTCACCGCAAGTGTCCAGTATCCCGAGGAAGAGTGATTCCACTTCTTTGTCAACTGATCCTAAATGCGTAAGGAAACTCATCATGACAAGATCGAGCGAATCCCGTGAGGATGAACTCTTGGACGACTTAGAAGATGAGGCTTACGCAACTGTGGTGGATATTGTAAGGCGTCTTCGGCTGTTTTTCTCCAGGAACCATGGGTGTGCGGAGGAATGGTTCGTGGGCTAAAAATTCCTGGATTTAAACTACTCACGGGTACGGGGAATGGGAGACACAGAGCCTATATTCTTGCAAAGAGAAGTCGAAATGTTTTTCCTCTTCCGTCACTAAGCACTGAAGATTCAGTAGAAGTAAGCCTTGAAATTAATAATTCTTATTACTGGCTGGCTTCCCTATATATGGAACACTATTCAGAGATGCCGCCTTCAAGACTTAAGCTGCTTGTTGAAGCCGCTTCTACAGGCAAAAAGGGCTTCATTGTAGGAAGTGATGCTAATGCACATCACCAGATATGGAGAAGTTCGGAAGTCAGCCAAAGGGGTGAGCTGCTTACATATTATAAGTTGCAATCTGGCGATTTGTAATAAAGGGCATAAACTGACCTTTATTACCAGGAACAGGCAGGAGGTACAAGAGGTAACCTTTCGATCGGATGGAATGTATTGGATGGCCACAGCTTCTTTGATCATCGTTATATTGGCGAAAATACTGCATAAGTGGCCCCTCTTCTAAAAAGAAGAAAGGCAGATTGGGAGTGATTTCGGCACACATTCTGCACGACTATCCTCTCTAAACCAGAAAAAGAAGTGGAAACATCGGAGGGTATAGATATAGAGGATTACGAAGGCCTGAATGACTCGCTTGTGTCAGCATGTCCTAGTGCCAAGCTAAGGGACAAACAGCGACCGCTATGGTGGACCCCAGAGCTGGTTGGTCTAAGGAAGGACTGCAGAAAACTCTTCAACGGAGCGAAAGCCACAAGAACACCACACGATGGGGACATCTATAAGGCTGAGCTAAGAAAGTATAAGGGCACGCTGAGAAAGGCTCAGAACAAATAATAGGTGGAATTCTGTTGCACAGAGAGAACCACTCGATTGAGACATCTATAATGCTGGGGTAATACCGGTTGAATTACAAGCTGTGTCCAATAGACTGGTTCCCTGGCTTAGGGAGATATAATCTGCTTGTATCAGCATGTCACATATAACTGTGGGATGGAGGGACACCAAGGTCATTTTCATTCCGAAAGCAGGAAAACCCGTCCACACGAAGGCGAAAGATTTTCGTTCCTTTTTGCTGAAGACTCTTGAGAGGTTGATAGAGACATATCTTAGGGCAAAGATCCCTGGAGATCGCCTGTCGCAGCAGCAGCGTGCATATAGTAAAGGCACATTCACTGAAACAGCCCTTCACGACCTAGTTGGCTACATATAGGGTTCTCTCGGTATCAAGGAATATACGATAAAGCATTTCTTGACATTGAAGGTGCTTTCAATAATGTTAAACCGACGTCAATCATGAAGAAGATGGAGTTTCTAGGCATCAACTCTACCGTTAGAAAGTTTATTAATAACTTTCTTACTAAGAGATACATGACGGCAGGCTTGAGATCTGTGGATCTTAAAATATGGGTCAGCAGAGGAACCCCTTAAGTAGGTGCAATGTCTGCTCTACTTTGGAATATAGCCATTAACAATATGTTATTGTCTCTGGAAGAAAAAGGTGTAAAAGTGGTATGCTGATGGCGTGGAAATTGCTGTTAGGGGAAAGTTTCCCAGCGCTCTAAGAGATTAACTTCAGGAAGCTCTAAGTGCGACGGCAAAGTGGGCTACCGAAAGTGGTCTAGGCGTAAATCTGTGCAAGACAGACAGAGTCAGACGCCTTAGTCATTGTCTCCGTCTTGACAGCTCACTGTCTTATCGGAGAACATGCTGAGAGACTGAAGGTTGCCAGTAACGACTTTTGTCGAAGCTGTGAAGATGTCGAGGAACAAAAGATACCAGAACATCTGCTGTGTGTGTGTCCCGAACTGTCAGTCAAGAAGAGTTCTACTTTAGATTCTCATTTCGGTCAATAACCTGATACAGCTTCCATATAAACCGATTCTCCGATCTCCCGATTTTGCTTATTGAGCCCTTACAAGGCGCAATTCTTATCCGAATGGACTGAAATATTACACAATGACAATGTTCAGCATTCCGCATCGGACTATTACTTGATATAGCTCCAATACCATAACAGTTCTTATTCGTTATTCTTTGTTTGCCTAAAAAGTGATACCGCGCAAAGAACTCGACAAATGCTATCCATATTGGAGAATATATAAGATTCGGCCCGGCCGAACTTAGCACGCTCCTACTTATCTTTTTCTGACTTCTTTTATTGACTTAAATACGTAAATAATGTTCCCCAAAAAAGCCACAAGGATTGAATTCTAATGAGGTTAATACTGATATTCGCGGGAAAGCCAATATTGTTTACCCAATACAAATATGAGGTCGAATTAAAGTTGTTAATTGAAGTCGATGTTTATGTAACAATAGCAGTGAGCAGTTCCCTTCACTTCACAACAAAAAACAAAAAGTACAAGTACAATACAATTGAACTTTGAACAACTTCGATATTCCATGTATTTTTTTGGGACTTTTTTCCTGAAAAGTCAGTAATAATTTTTCATGGAATACATAAAAGTTGCCCTTATGAAAAATCAATCAATATGTGGGTAAAATATATAGTATAGGAACAAGTAGAGTGGGATAGTTAATGGTCTGTCATCAGTATACTCCGACGCACAGCGGCGCGGTTAGAATTTTTTCGTTAAAAGTAATATCATTGAAACCGAATAAGACATTTGAATGATTTAAACGGCGTATGAAAGACAATATTCAGCCTATGGAATTAATATTTGAAAATGGTGCTAATAGGTAGGTGCTTAATAATGGCTCATCAAAGACAAAATTAGTTGAAAATAGTAGTTGGGTAAATTTTTTTATACCCTTAGTATAGCCTCCATAGGATGGGGGTTATACTAATTTCGTCATTCCGTTTGTAACATATCGAAATATTGGTCTACGACCCCATATAGAATATATATTCTTGATCGCCATGACATTTTAATTCGATCTAGCAATGTCCGTCCCTGTGTTTGTTTGTCGAAAGCACGCTGACAACCGAAGGAATAAAGATGGACGTCGGTTGGGGTAGAAAATGGAGTAGGTAAGGTTACGTTGAAAACGGGGATGCAGATATTAATTCGCCCCATGCCACTATGGACATATACCTAGCCAGTAATCGGTTTATTGTGCGCTCTAAAAACTAAAAAGTAATCACGAAAAAGAAATCTAAGTTTGTAATACGGTGCTACTTACAAAATCCTTAGTTTTCTTCCATATTGTGTCCTCACTTAAGTACTGTTGTCTTTTAGCCACGATAGCCGGGCAATGATATAGGAAATGCTCCAACGTCTTATCATCTTCACGACATGCTATCACTTGCCGCACTAACATCACATAAGTGAGCTCCTAGTCCAATGTGTCCCGTTATGATACCAAAAACCTAGTTCCTTCTTCTTAGTTCCTTTCAGTAATAGCCTCGTCCTCTCACGATCGAGATTACCCACAGGATTTTCAGCGTCCTACCGACTGCGACAGAAAGAGGGTATATAAGATTCGGCCCTACCGAACTTGGCACGCCTTTATTTTACGCCTTAATCAACTTACTATTTCAAATTTCAGCGGTTTTTATGGGCTTAAGATAAATAATAAAATAAAATAAAAAAATAAAATAAAAAAATCAAAAAAAAAACAAGTAAAAGCGTGCTAAGTTCGGCCGGGCCGAATCTTATATACCCTCCACGATGGATCTCATTTGTCGAGTTCTTTTCCCGGCATCTCTTCTTAGGCAAAAAAGGATATAAGAAAAGATTTCCTCTGCTATTAGAGCGATATCAAGATATGGTCCGGTTTTGAACACATTTAAATTACATGTTGGAGAACTGTGTAAAATGTCAGCCAATTAGAATAAGAATTGCACCCTTTAGGGGCTCAAGAAAATAGAGAGATCGATTTATATGGGAGCTGTATCGGGCTATAGACCGATTCAAATCATACTAAACACGTATGTTGATGGTCATGAGAGGATCCGTAGTACAAAATTTCAGGCAAATCGGATAATAATTGCGACCTCTAGAGGTTCAAGAAATCAAGATCCCAGATCGGTTTATATTTTTGAAAGTAAGAATAAAATACTTCATGAAAAATTTCTGCCAAATCAGATAGGAATTGCGCCCTCTAGAAGCTCAAGAAGTCAAGTCCCCAGATCTGTTTATATGACAGCTATCTCAGGTTATAAACCGATTGAACCACACTTGGCACAGTTGTTGGATATTATAACAAAACACGTCGTACAAAAATGCATTCAAATCGGATAAGAATTGCGCCGTCTAGAGGCTCAAGAAGTCAAGTCCCATGATCGGTTTATATGGCAGCTATATCAGGTTATGGACCGATTTGAACCATACTTGGCACAGTTATTGGATATCATAACAAAACACGTCGTGCAAAATTTCATTCCAATCGGATAAGAATTGCGCACTCTAGAGGCTCAAGAAGTCAAGACCCAAGATCGGTTTATATGGCAGCTATATCAGGTTATGGACCGATTTGAACCATACTTGGCACAGTTATTGGATATCATAACAAAACACGTCGTGCAAAATTTCATTCCAATCGGATAAGAATTGCGCACTCTAGAGGCTCAAGAAGTCAAGACCCAAGATCGGTTTATATGGCAGCTATATCAAAACGTGGACCGATATGGCCCATTTACAATACCAACCGACCTACACTAATAAGAAGTATTTATGCAAAATTTCAAGCGGCTAGCTTTATTCCTTCGGAAGTTAGGAAGTTAGTGCTTTCGACAGACAGACGGACGGACGGACATGGCTAGAACGACATAAAATGTCGTGACGATCAAGAATATACTATATACTTTATGGGGTCTCAGACGAATATTTCGAGAAGTTACAAACATAATAACGAAATTAGTATACCCCCATCCTATGGTGGAGAGTATAAAAACTAAATTTTTTAAAAAAAGAAACTAAAATACTACCTTCAGAGAAATTTGTTAGTAAAAACAGCCAAAATGTTTGCTGTAATAGCAGAAAGTCTATCGAAAATGGGACAGCTGAATTTTTTTGATAAAACCGCAAACATTTTGGCTATTTGCAAATTGTAAAAAGTTAAAAGGTTTAAAAAATAATAATTATTAAAAAAAACTTATATTCCATTTTTTTTAATGGTAAAAAGTATATAATTTATAGCGTTTTTTTTTATTTTTCTAAAAATTGCTAATTTTTGAACAAATTTATATAACAGCAGACAAATTGTCTACAAATAGTATTAGTAGTATTTATGATCTTAAACAAAAATTTAACGCCTATAATAGGTCAAATTATTCTCGCTTTCTATGCAGTGCAATTTATTTGCTATCATAGCAATAATTGTTTGCATCTTCAGCAGCAATACTTTTTCAATATCTTAGTAGATTTTGTAGTTGAAAGAGCAGATTTTTAGGTTAAAATAGCAAACGAAAATGTTTGCTGAAAGAGCAACAATTTGTTTGCTGAAACAGCATTCATGTCTGCTTTCCTATTTGCAGCAGACAAATACTGTTGTTGTAGCAGACTCAAATATTTTTCTTTTGGAATCATTGTCTTGATTTTATTTTTCTAGTCTTCTAGTCCAGATATAGTCTTTTCACAGTTCAGTTTGAATTTATAACTTTATTTGTTCCAAGAAAAACAAATTTTAGAGTAGAAGCAAGTAAACCCGTGCTAAGCTCGGTCGGTGGAATGTTGGGAACCCACCACCATGGATTCTGCTAAAAATTTATACAAAATTTTGTTATTCTACATACTAAACTCCTGTCAAACCAACAAAAATTAAAGCTTCTGAGAACTGAACAAGGATATAAACCGATTTGCTGATTTGAGGTTTTATGGCTATAGCCATTTTTACCAATTTTTTTTTTTGAAATTTTGTACAGTGAGTTGCATAAGGCCCCTTGATATCTGTGCCGAGTATGGCCACGATCAAATTACATTTGGATATACGTGACCCCAGCAAGTCCATAGACTCGTAAAAGCCTCTTTCCCAAGATTGACCAAATTTAGAATAGTGCGTAATTTTGATTCCCTCAACATTCTTACCCGATAGACGCCAATATCCCGAAAAAACAAACTTTTTTGTTCTCAAAATTTAAATTCCCGTATTTTTATCTAGTTTCCAGTTTTGGTCAGCTGGGAGGGAATTTGGTAGGATTTTTGTAAAATTTTGGTGGGAAAAACTTTTTTGATGCGGCAACACTGATGATTGTTTCCAAATTTTGCTAACGGACATCGTCCAATTTATACCACCTCATACTGACAGGTATTAAGTAATTTGAAATTCCCATTAGCTGAAATTAAATGGAAATGGTGAATGTATAATTTCAAACTTAAACCACGAAATATCCAATTCTAAGAATTGAAATACAATAATACTCGTTTGAAAAAATCTTATTGGCGGCAGAATGGAACATCATCATGGCTAATAAAAATAAATAAACAATGAGTAAGTGATATTCAAAGTTTTTTATGCATTTATAAATAAGTTATCTAATGGTGAAGCCTATTAAAAAAATACCGTATGGAAAGCAAAAATTCTGGATTCGTCTTTTCTCATTTAGCTTCATCTTATGTATGGAAAGCGCATTATTTGGGGTACGAGTTTATTGCGATAATTTCTAGTAAACATCGCAAAATATCCAAACGCATATTTAAACCAGTAAGGAAGGGCAAAAGTCGGGATATGCCGACTGTATAATACTTACACCTACCATTTAAATACAATGTGGAACCTACATCCAATTCTGAACCAATTTTGATGAACCTCGGCGAGCAAATATGTTCAAACTGTAAAAACTACGGTTGACAAATGACAACATTATGGCAAATAACCCAAAATCTGACGAACATATATATATGGGAGCTATATTTAATTCTAAACCGTTTTCGAGCAAACTTCTCAGATAATGTAGTAGTCGTTGATGAAAGCATTATACAAAACTTTGGAACACTGCGCTTGCAGTGGCTCTTGGGGTGAAAATCTGGCCATATACATACATGATAACTAAAGGGTGATTTTTTTGAGGTTAGGATTTTCATGCATTAGTATTTGACAGATCACGTGGGATTTCAGACATGGTGTCAAAGAGAAAGATGCTCAGTATGCTTTGACATTTCATCATGAATAGACTTACTAACGAGCAACGCTTGCAAATCATTGAATTTTATTACCAAAATCAGTGTTCGGTTCGAAATGTGTTCATTCACCGTTCAGCGATGAGGCTCATTTCTGGTTGAATGGCTACGTAAATAAGCAAAATTGCCGCATTTGGAGTGAAGAGCAACCAGAAGCCGTTCAAGAACTGCCCATGCATCCCGAAAAATGCACTGTTTGGTGTGGTTTGTACGCTGGTGGAATCATTGGACCGTATTTTTTCAAAGATGCTGTTGGACGCAACGTTACGGTGAATGAACACATTTCGAACCGAACACTGATTTTGGTAATAAAATTCAATGATTTGCAAGCGTTGCTCGTTAGTAAGTCTATTCATGATGAAATGTCAAAGCATACTGAGCATCTTTCTCTTTGACACCATGTCTGAAATCCCACGTGATCTGTCAAATACTAATGCATGAAAATCCTAACCTCAAAAAAATCACCCTTTATATCTAAATATGGGCCGATTTCTATGAAATTCACCAGTTATATTGAGCGTCATAAAAACTGTTATATTGAGAGTTAGAAAATTCTTCCTGGAAAATTTCGAGGAAACCGTTTTGCAAAATTTTGGCAAGATGGGTCGCGCTTGCTGTGACTCTAGAAGTTAAAATCGGGCTATATATATATATATATATATATATATATATATATATATATATATATATATATATATATATATATATATATATATATATATATAAATATATATATATATATATATATATATATCTGAACCGATTTACATAAAATTCACCAGTAATGTCGAGAGTCGTTAAAAAATCCTTCCTGCCAAATGACCATTTTATTGCATGATTACTGAAAATCGGACGAACATATATATGGGAGCTATATCCAGATCTGAACCGATTTTTTCCAATTTCAATAGACTTCGTCTCTGCGCTAAGTTATAATACCCTGTACCACAGTAGTGGTGTAGGGTAGAAATATTTGAAAACATGCACAGTTTACTCTCGAAAAAAAAACAGAACATGGTAAGAAAACGCAAAAACAAAATTGGTATATTTTTTAAATGAGAAATAGGTACACATGTGGCGCATAACAACTGAGTTAAAATTTGAGAAAGTAAACATAAAAGATATTTAAGTTATCATTAAAATTGTTAAAAATTCGCCATAAATAGTTAGGGTACATCTTTAAAAGCAGCGAAAGAGGACCGTTAACCTTCTGTGCTCAACGAGGCCTGCATACGAATCTAGAGCTGAAAAAAGACTGATTGACGAGAAGTTTGAGAGAAAACTTCTATTCTCGGTTACCTTCTTTGAAAATATTGGCAATACTAACGGCTACAAGATCCTTGGTTGCAAAACAAGTGAGGTTCTTGATTGGATCAGAAAATGTGGCATCATTCCACATTTTCATACCTTATCAAAAGGCAAGAATAAGAGTTTTTTTTTTTTTATCAAGTACGTCAAGAGATCAGTAGGAAGTTTAAAGAACATACAAATAAAAGCGCGTTAAATTAGGCCGGGCCGAATCATACATACCCTCCACCGGGCATCGCATGGTACAAGTTCTTTGAATGCCTTTTAAAAATTTCACCAAAATCGGATATAATTGCGCCCTCTAAAGGCTACACCAAGTTATGAACCGATTTAGGTCGTACTAAGCGTGGACTTTTATGTTCATGGGCAAATTTGCATTTGCATATCAAAACATGGACCGATTTAGCACATTTACAATGCCAACCAACCTACACCATTAAGAAGAACTAAGGCGAACAATATTAATATGGGTCCAAGAATCTTTGATTATGTCGCTAAGGACGGCTTAATGATGGTACACAGAAAAAAATGTAAATTTTCTTATTTTAATTATTGTTACTATTGATTGTTTGTCATAACGTCAAAACACGATTGGCATAAATACCTTCTCAGATAACCGGGCAGCTTTAAATCTCTGGAGAACGTATTTCTGAATTCAAACACTCGGCTGTCGCAGATCTCTCAACGAGATGACTGAGCAGTTCAAAATTCTCCTGTCCTGGTTGCAGGCAATGGAGATATCCCAGGGAATTGTAGAGCGGACGAGCTTGCGAGGCTAGAAACTACTTTATACATTCCAAGGAAACTGGAATCTGTGGGTTTGCCTCTTGCGACATGTAAGCTAAGTTTTCAGGACCAGGCCCGAAGGTCAACGAATGATAGATGGTCACAAAGAGGGGGATGTAAGCTGTTCAAAATTAAGTTGCTTAATCTAGACTTGAAAAGGTTTACCGCTTTGCTGTCACTGGCTTGAAATGACGTCTCAGTCATTGTGTCCGCCATGACAGTTCACAGTCTATCGGAAAACATGCTGACAGACTGAAAGTTGCCAGCAACAACTTTTGCCGAAGCTGGGAGGTCGTCGAGGAAGAAGAGACTGACTTTAGAACATTTGCTGTGAGTTTGTATTGCACTGGCAGTCGGAAGGAGTTCCATTCTAGACTCTCATTCCGTTCAAAACTTGTCTACTTAAGCGGATGGAAACATACGAAAGTTATTGGGCTTTTATAGCGATCTGAATAGTTCAATGGTAGGAACTAGAATGCATATTCCTTTTTCAGTTCCTGTGGTATCGTAATGAACGAAAACGTCTAAATGATTCTGATGGTAGAGTCCTGCATAAGCAAAACCTACATGAATAGGAAGTATTTGCGTTCAATTTCAAATGTCTAAGCCAGTAATCGGCTTCTTGTGCGCTCTTAATATTTGACGTCAAGCGTCGTCTCGGGTATCCTATCGAAACCTCTTTCATTCCAGCCAGGTTTCCTATCGTCACCTCGATTATACCGCGACGGTATTACCTGCTCTTATCCTTTATCCATTCTCCCATCGCCTAAAATGCCCCAGTGCCTCACACTCAATCTGTATGTCTAGGGTAATATGCTGGCATTGCACTCTTTATCCATCACATTCTAACACTTTACTGAGGCATGAATAAGAAATAGTCATATCACGCTTCAGCAGAACCAGTGGACTATCCTCGGATTAAGGCCCCAACATATGTGAGCCTTCTAGGTACGCTCCTGAATGTGACACTTCCAATTTAGTTTTATTGAGGACACGGGGTACGTCAAATCGACACATCTTCATCTTACTCGTGAACAGGCAGATTTATCTATGCAGCATACGTAATAGGTAATTTATGGTGGTCACCTATAGGAATAGCGATAAAATGCCCCCTGTGGCGTGCCGTGTGCCACTTTCTCCCTCATATTTATGTCATGGGACCCGCAATTTATCCACCTGTTCCTTAGAATATAGTTTATCCAGTCTCAAAACATCCGGTAATGTATTACCTTCTGCCCCACTTATCCACAGCCGAGCCTTCATTTTTTGCAGAACTAATCTTTGCTTCTTAGTTAGTTTTTTAGTTCTAGTTTATTCTTCTTTTTGCCGAAGCTTGGGATCATTAAACAAAAAATATATTTGCATCTTCAAACAGTATATATATCATGTTTTATACGTAATTTAATCTGTTGAAATAAAAAGTTTTTTATTCATGTGGAATATATCAATTATGTGCTTTTTTAAGCAGTAACAAGTAAAAAGGCGTTAAGTTCGGCCGGGCCGAACTTTGGATACCCACCACCTCGGGTATATATGTAAAGTACCTTTCGTCAAAATCCGGTGAAAAATGTATACCTTATGCCCCATAACAGCTATATCGAGCCTAACACAGCTCACTGACCAAAAATTCCTATATAGCAGCAATATTCAAAACTGAACCAAATTAAAGAAGAATGTCGAAGGGCCTAACACACTCACTGTCCCAAATTTCGGCGACATCGGACAATAAATGCGCCTTTTATGGACCCAAAATCCTAAATCGAGAGATCGGTCTATATGACAGCTATATCCAAATTTGGACCGATCTGTACCATATTGCAGAAGTATATCAAGGGGCTTAACTTAACTCACTGTCCCAAATTTCGGCGACATCGGACAATAAATGCGACTTTTATGGACCCAAACACTTAAATCGAGAGATCGATCTACATGGCAGTTATATCCAAATCTGGACCAATCTGGGCCAAATTGAAGAAAGATGTCGAAGGGCCTAATACAACTCACTGTCCCAAATTTCAGCAAAATCGGATAATAAATGTTTCTTTAATTGGCCTAAGACCCTAAATCGGAGGATCGGTCTATATGATCGGTCAGATCGATCGATCTGAGCCAAATTGTCGAAGGATGTCGCATAACCTAACATAACTCACTGTCCCAAATTTCAGCAAAATCGGATAATAAACATGGGTTATATGTGCCACAGACCCTAATTCAGAGGATCGGTCTATATGGGGGCTATATCAATATATAATCCGATATTGCCCATCTCCGAACTCAATCTGCTTACAGACAAAGAAAAAATCTGTGCAAAATTTCATCTCAATATCTCTATTTTTAAAGACTGTAGCGAGATTTCAACAGGCAGAAGGACGGGCATGGATCGTCTTAGATTTTTACGCTGATCAAGAATATATATACTTTATAGGGTCGGAAATGGATATTTCGATGTGTTGCAACCGGAATGACAAAAGGAATACAGTGGTGGGTATAAAAACACATAAAATTCAGAAAAATACATGAAATCTTTATTTGAATCGATAGTATGGTACATATAATTTAATGTTTGAAGGTTATTTCAAACCAATCTTGACCTTGACTACGCCTTAAAGGGTCCATACGCTTAGTCCAATTTTGGCATACCTTTTTCAACATTTCGGCGGGTATCTCACGAATAAATGCTTCAATCTTGTCTTCCAATGCGTCAATTGAAGCGACTTTTCTGTATAGACATGGGCTTTAACATAGCACCGCAAATAATAGTATAAAGGCGTTAAATCGCACGATCTAGGCAACCAATTGACAGATCCCAGGAGTGAAATAAAATCTTCACGAACTCGCCTCTTAAATTAAAAATGAAGAAGCGCCCCACGAACTTTCTCAACAGAGCACGCATTTTGAAAATAAAATTCAATAATTTGCAAGCATTGTTCGTTTGTAAGACGATTCATGGTTAAATTATAGTCCAAACTGAAAATGTTTGTCAGTGAAACAAAACACAAAACGTGCGTGAGCTGTGTGTTACCAAAAAGATAATAGCTATAAAAACACCCTTTATTTTCAAAAAAAAAATTAAATTTTATATATAACAAAAATTTCAATAAAGTATCACAATTTTAATTGCCCTCACTAACAAATGCTGAGCTTGAGGGCATTATTGTCATAGCTCTAACAATTACGTTAAAATGTTCCATAAAATGTTTTATTTTAAAAAAATCTTGGCAACAATTTCTATGAAATCTAAAGTTCTACAAAGTTTTCTATTACAATAAATTTTTCGGCAAAAATTTTAGATCGTGTACTACATCTTTTAAGTCGTAAATAATTTTGAGTATCGTCTTAATAAAAGATTATATTCATAATAATTTCACTCCGATGATTGGAATGCTCCGCTTGCATGTATGCCATTTACTGAAATTACAACCTAAATGGTAGCCACTGACTTTAAACATTTTTTAATGTCCTAGCATTTTCAATGCATCAAAATAAATATCCCATTCAATGTGTTCCCAAAATTCTGCAAAGAGAGTTTAGGTTTGTATAAGAGAAAATCGAAATCTGCTACTCACAGCAATGTGTTATAACACTTAAAGTAGTCGATAACATGGTAACATTCACGTTAAACAAATTTTCTGATTGGGGTTGAGTTATCACAAATGTTGTCGATTACACCAACAGACTTAAATTCAAAGGTACTATTTACGCTATATGTCGACAACATAGAGTAGTAATTTAAGATTATTTGGGAAGACACAAGCTTTGAAAAGGCACTTCATATGACTTTGGTATAAAGTTTGTAGCCTTAATTACTTAGATTTATTAAATTAAATTTATAACACTATTTAACACATTATGCGTGATAACTTATTATAACACTATGCAACGAAACATGTATGGGTGTAACTTAATACATTTTGTTTACATAACAAAACTGTATTATTCAACACAGTTTAATAGAAAACAAGTAAAAGTGTGCAAAGTTCCACTGGGCCGCATCCTATATATACTCCACCATGGATCGCATTTGTCAGGTTCTTTTCCCGATATCTCTTTCTAGGCAAACAAAGGAAAATAGTATAAGAATTTCTATGCTATTGAAGCTATATCCAGTTATGGCCAGATTCGGACCATAATTGAACTGAATGTTGGAGACCATAGTATAAGTCATTGTGTAAAATTTCATCCAATTCAAATAAGAATTGCTCCTTTTAGGGGCTCAAGAAGTAAAATAGGGTGATAGGTTTATATTGGTGCTGTTTCAGGCCATAGACCGATTCAGACCATATTTGACACGTATATTGAAGGTCATGGGAGAAATAACGTTGTACAAAATTTTGTCCAAATCGGATAAAAATTGCTCTCTCTAGAGTTTGAAGAAGTCAAGATCCCAGATCGGTTTATATGACAGCTATATCAGGTTATGGTCCAATTTGAAACATACTAAGTACAGTTGTTGGAAGTTATAACGAAACACATCATGACAAATTTCAGCCAAATCGGATAGGATTTGAGCCCTCTAGAGGCTCAAGAAATAAAATAGGGAGATCGGTTTATATGGGAGCTGTATCAGGTTCAAGACCAATTCAGACCATATTTAACAAGTATATTGAAGGTAATGGGAAAAGCCGTTGTTCAAAATCCAAATTGATTAATAAATACGCCCTCTTGAGGATCAAGAAGTCAAGATCCCAGATCGATTTATATGACAGCTATATCAGGTTATGGACCGATATGAACCATACTTAGCACAGTTATTGGAAGTCATAATGAAACACGTCATGCAAAATTTCAGCCAAATCGAATAGGAATTGCGTCCTCCAGAAGCTCAAGAAGTCAAGTCCCCAGATCTGTTTATAGAAAGTTTGACAGAGAAAAAGAAACTATAGAAAATCTGCTGTCTCCCTCATTGGCATTCACACTACTCCTGGAATAGACAAAAAATGGATAGGAAGACTCTTACCATCTATTAGTTGATTACAAATGGCGATTTCGACTCATAGGTTCAAAGATATTTCCAATTTTGCAGAATTAAAAAGACTGTGCAGGATACACGTTCCTCAGTAAGAATAGGAAATAATCTCTCCGAATCATTTAATACCAAAGGAGGCTTCAGACAAGGAGACAGCCTATGGTGTGATCTCTTTAATATCCTGCTGGAGAAGATTATACAAGATGCTGATGTGAATAGATATGCCTCACTACTGACAAGAGAACACATGCTACTCGCCTATGCCGATGACATCGATTTCATGGTTCGGTCACCGGAAGTAGTAACTGCAGCCTTGGAAAGAATCGAGGGAAAATCAGTGAAAGTGGGTCTGGCAGTAAATGGAGACAAGACAAAACGGATGGTGTCAACTCCCAAAACGCCCTGTACATCAGAGCAGATAAAGAAATTGGACAACTTTATCTATTGTACTTTGGGACTGCCATTACCGAAACGAATGACACCAGTAAAGTAAAGAATTATATTGGCAAACAGTTGCTACTTTGGATTAAGCGAGCAGTTCAGCAACAAGGCCACCTCTCGCCAGACGAAGACTACACTATAAAAAACACTGATACTATCCGTGTTGTTAAATGGTTTCGGGGCATGGGATCTTATGATAGCAGACAAGGCAACGGTTGCGTTGGCTAAGCCGTGTTGTCAGAATGAATGAAGCTCCAGTGAAGAAGTCTTTGAAAGGCGATCTCGTTGGTACACGCAAAACCTGTGTGAATAGCATATAAATATAAAATTAAATCATATTAAGTTACAATATTGTAATGAATTGAAAAGAAAAAAATTAAATAATCCATCCGCTTAGTCCAATTTTGACATACTCTTTCCAACATTTCGACCGGTATCTTATGAACAAATGATTCAATGTTGACTTCCAATGCGTCAACTGAAGCGGGCTTGTCTGTTTAGACATGAGCTTTAACACACATAAAATAGTCTAAAGGCGTCTAATCGCACGATCCAGGCAGCCAATTGACCGGTCCCGGGCGTGAAATAAAATGTTCACCAAACTCGCCTCTCAATAAGTTCATTGTTACGCGTGCTGTGTGGCATGTGGCACCGTCTTGTTGAAACCACATGTCATGCAAGTGAAGCTCTTACATTTTGGATAAAAAAAAGAGTTGGATATCATCTAACGGTAGCGAATGCATTGGTAGTTCTTGCAATGCTTCTGCCTGGTCTTAAATCCAAAATTGAAAATTCTGCTTATTTACGTTCCCATTGAGCCAAAAATGAGCTTCGTCGTAAAATGGAAGAAGCGTGCGATTTACTTTTTTAACAGAGCACTCATTTTGATAATAAAACTCAATAATTTGCAAGCGTTATTTTTCGTAAGACGATTCATAGTTAAATAATAGACGAAACTGAAGATGTTTGACAGTGAAACAAAACACGAAACGTGCGTGAGCTTTTTAAACCAGTGTTGCTAAAAAGATGAATTATCACTCTTTACAAAATAAATTTAGTTGAAGGGCATAATTTTATTCTACATGCCCAACTTTTCTCAATCCAGCAAAAATTAAAGCTTCTAGACCGAACAAGGATGATAGAGATACTGGTTTGAATGGAAGCTATTTCAGGTTATAGACCTATTGGAACCAAACTTGGCACAATTGTTGGAAGCAATAACAGAACACCGCTTGCTAAATTAAAGCCAAATCGGACAAAACTTGTGGCTTCCAGGGACTCGAGAATTCAAATCGGTAGACCGGTTTATGTGGAGGCTATATCGGGTTATAGGCCGATATGAACCGTACTTGGCACAGTTATTGGAAGTCAGAACGGAACACCACATGCAAAATTTCAGCCAAATCAGAAAAAAATTGTGGCTTGTAAGAACTCAACAAGTCAAATCGTTCGGTTTATATGGGAGTTATATTAGGTTGTAGACCTATTAAAACCTTACTTGGCACAGTTGTTGTAAGCAATTACATAACACCGCATGTCAAATTGGGAGAACGGTTTATATGGCAGTTATATCATATTATCAACCGATTATGACCATACTTGGCATAGTGATTGGAAGTCATACTTAAACGACCTGTGCAAATTGGATAAGAATTGCGATCTCTAGAAGCTGAAGAAGTTTTATCGGGAAATCGGTTCTTATGGGAGCTTTAAACCACTTCGTCATAGTACAGTGAAAAAGCCATCACTTATAAACCAGCTACATCTAAATATAGTCCGATCCCCACCATGTTCATAAGGACTATGTAAGGGTCAAACATTGTACCGACTTCATTGGTTAAAATATGCATCTTTTATGGACCTTAGAACTTAACTCGGGAGATCGATATATGCATAATATAGGTCGATCGGAACCATATATGGCAAACTTAGAAGGGTTCACTGTGGCAATTTAAGCGAAATCGGACAATAATTGCGCCTTTAATAGGTCCAAAGCCTTAAATCGAGAGATCGGTCTATATCGCAACTATGTTTATCTTAACGTAGCCAGATCTGGGCTATATTAAATACGAATGTTTTCATTGGTTTTCATTGCTAACAAACATTTAGGTAGGGACACAATACAAGACATGAACTAACTTAGCGGCATGGCATGGAAAACAATTATGGATTTTCTTTCGATTTTACATTTTATTATTTAGAGCGCACAAAAAGCCGATGGCCATGGGCACCTAACCTAATCAATACCAAGTTTAATGGATCAAATTAAAGTCAATATGTTTTCTGTTTACTTGTCTTAGTCGATCCGCATACTTGCCAAATAATACCCTACACAAACCCTTCAAATCGAAATTGGGCGATATCTTTATATGGATACTATATCTAATTCTGAATCGATTTGAATGATGCACTAACTTCAAATGATGAAAATGTCAAACGTTCCAATGGAAATGTTAGATTGCACCTGGTAACACTTTGTGTTGCCTAGACCAGAAAATATATAGAACACATACAAATCTGCTAAATTTTCTAAAGATCGGTTAAAAAATTACCTTTTTATTGCAATATTTATTCAAATTGCAGGAATATATATATATATATATATATATATATATGGAAGCTTTATCTTAAACTGATTTCCTCCAATTTGAAAAGGCTTTGTCTATAGGCCGAAAAAGAAAAACTTTTGTGCCAAATTTGAAGATGATTAGATACAAATTTCGGTCTCTAATTTGTACACAAATTGACATGGACTGACAGACAAATGGACGGACATAGCTTCTGGGTGTTACTTTTTATTTTACTCTACTGTGTTTTGCTTTTATCATATTACCATTTTTGGGGAAATCGCAAATAATGATTGTAAATTTCTTAAAGTATACATCTTTATTAGACTTATCCCCAAAGATGGGCTTATATGGGCTGTTTTTTTGGGTAAATATGATGAGAATGGATATTACAACAAATGCTTAAACAAATTTAAAACAGTACCTTTCTCTCCCAATAGTGCTGTGGTGTTCTGGTGCTGTTGTGTGTGTTTTTTAGATGTGTGTGTGTGTGTGTGTGTGAGTAAACAGCTCTAAAATCCAAAAATATCCTTGATTGATGTTCCCTTCGAAAAGTTACAAGACATATTACTGTGATTTACAAACAAATGAGCCTACCTTGCCTACGGGGTAGAAAAAAAGGCGTCTACATCATGCTGAGAAAATAATTAAAGGCAACAGGGGAGGTGTTTCCATTTGCACTGGCTGGCTTCAATATCGATTTATCTTATTATTTCGTTTTCTTTTGCCATAATTGCATAAAGCATTTAAAGATTTAAAAGATTTTATATTTCATTTGTAGGTAAATTATGAGTTTTCACCGAATTTTATATGTAAATACATATAAATTTCGCCTTTCAATTATTAACGTTCACAGTTTGCCTTCGAAATGAATGGCGTTGATTTACAAATATTTGCTTATTTGTTCTAGGCTGGATATTTCGTCATCAAAGAAAGAAATTGGTTTCCATGAAGTGTAAACTCTAAAGTTTTAACTTTTGCCAGCCCTAAATTAGAATGGTGTCGCCAATGCGTTTATTTGGAAAGTTTATATAGCGGTTTTTTGAAAGCTGAAAAGTAAAAATTTCAGAACGTACAGAATTGTAGTGAAAAACAAGTAAAAAGGCGTTAAGGTCGGCCGGGCCGAACTTTGGATACCCACCACCTCGGGTATATAAAGGGTGATTTTTTTGAGGTTAGGATTTTCATGCATTAGTATTTGACAGATGGGATTTCAGACATGGTGTCAAAGAGAAAGATGCTCAGTATGCTTTGACATTTCATCATGAATAGACTTACTAACGAGCAACGCTTGCAAATCATTGAATTTTATTACCAAAATCAGTGTTCGGTTCGAAATGTGTTCCATATCAGTTATACCAAAATATGTTCCGATTTGGACCAAAGTACAGTAGCTATATCCACAAATAAACCGATCTGAACCATATACGACACGGATGACGAAAAGCCTAACATAAGTCACTGTGCAAATTTCAGTGAAATCGGATTATATATGCATTTTTTTTTTTGGGCCAAAACTTTAAATCGAGATATCGGTCTACATGGCAGCTATATCCAAATCTGGACCAATCTGTGCGATATTGCAGAAGTATGTCAAGGGGCTTAATATAACACACTGTCCCAAATTTCGGCGACATCGGACAATAAATGAGCTTTTTATGGGCCCAAAACCTTAAATCAAGAAATCGGTCTATATGGCAGCTATATCCAAATCTGAACCGATCTGGTCCAAATTAACGAAGGATGTCGATGGGCTTTACACAATTCACTGTCCCGAATTTCATCAAATTCGGATAATAAATGTGGCTTTTGTGGGCCTAAGACCCTAAATCAGAGGATCGGTCTATATGGCAGCTATATCCAAATCGGAACCGATCTGGGCCAAATTAACGAAGGAAGTCGAAGGGCCTAACATAACCCACTCCCCCAAATTTCAGCGAAATCTGATAATAAATGTGGCTTTTATGGGCCTAAGACCCTAAATCGGAGGATCGGTCTATATGGCAGCTATATCCAAATCGGAACCGATCTGGTCCAAATTAACGAAGGAAGTCGAAGGGCCTAACACAACTCACTGTCCCAAATTTCAGCAAAATCGGATAATAAATGTGGCTTTTGTGGGCCTAAGACCCTAAATCGGAGGAACGGTCTATATGGCAGCTATATCCAAATCGGAACCGATCTACGCCAAATTAACGAAGGAAGTCGAAGGGCCTAACACAACTCACTGCCACAAATTTCAGCGAAATCAGATAATAAATGTGGCTTTTATAGGCCTTAGACCCTAAATCGGAGGGTCGGTCTATATGGCAGCTATATCCAAATCTGGACCGATCTGAACCAAATTGACGAAGGATATCGTGGGGCCTAACACAATTCACTGTCCCAAATTTCAGCAAAATCGGATAAAAAATGTTGCTTTTATGGGCCTAAGACCCTAAATCGGCGGATCGGTCTATATGGGGGCTATATCAAGATATAGTCCGATATAGCCCATCTTCGAACTTAACCTGCTTATGGACAAAAAAAGCATCTGTGCAAAATTTCAGCTCAATATCTCTATTTTTTAAGACTGTAGCGTGATTTCAACAGACAGACGGACAGACGGACGGACATGGCTAGATCGTCTTAGATTTTTACGCTGATCAAGAATATATATACTTTATAGGGTCGGAAATGGATATTTCGATGTGTTGCAAACGGAATGACAACATGAATATACCCCATCCTATGGTGGTGGGCATAAAAAATGTCAAGATCTCAGATCGGTTTATATGGCAGCTATATCAGGTTATGGACCGATTTGAACCATACTCGCACAGTTGTTGGATATCATAACAAAACACGTCGTGCAAAAAATCATTCAAA
Source organism: Stomoxys calcitrans (assembly GCF_963082655.1). Taxonomy (NCBI): domain Eukaryota; kingdom Metazoa; phylum Arthropoda; class Insecta; order Diptera; family Muscidae; genus Stomoxys; species Stomoxys calcitrans. The sequence goes on along the minus strand of NC_081555.1, from coordinate 82,378,272 downwards.
TCGGATTAGAATTGCGAACTCTAGAGGCTCAAGAAGTCAAGACCCAAGATCGGTTTATATGGCAGCTATATCAGGTTATGGACCGATTTGAACCATACTTGGCGCAGTTGTTGGATATCATAACAAAACACGTCGTGAAAAAGTTCAATCCCATCGGATAATAATTTCGCACTCAAGAGGCTCAAGAAGTCAAGACCCAAGATCGGTTTATATGGCACCTATATCAAAACATGGACCGATATGGCCCATTTACAATACCAACTGACCTACACTAATAAAAAGTATTTGTGCAAAATTTCAAGCAGCTATCTTTACTTTTGCGAAAGTTTGCGTACTTTCGACAGACGGACGGACGGACGGACGGACATGGCTAGATCGACATAAAATGTCGCGACGATCAAGAATATATATACTTTATGGGGCCTCAGACGAATATTTCGAGTAGTTACAAACAGAATGACGAAATTAGTATACCCCCTATCTTATGGAGGAGGGTATAAAAAGGAGGCCCCTTATCATTGAGCTTAAAACTTGAATCGGACTGCACTCATTGATATGTGAGAAGTTTGCCCCTGTTCCTTTGTGGAATATTAATGGGCAAAATTTGCATTTGCCATATAGACCGATCTCTCGATTTAAGGTCTTGGGCCTATTTAAGGCGAATTTATTGTCCGAGGCCATTCCACGTCATTTTTTCATACGGCCCTGATTGGGATATTGCTGCCATAGAGACCGATCTCCCAATTTAAGGTTTTAAACCCATAAAAGGAGTATTTATAAACCGATATGGTTGAAAGTAAGCACTAGTTTCCTCGGCTTTCGTACCGAGTATGGTCAATATCGGTTTTATTTGGATATAATTGCTAGATAGACCGATCTCACAATTTAAGGTCTTGAGTCCAAAATAGGCGCATTTATTGCCCGATTTCGTTGAAATTTGGGACAGCGAGTTGTGTTTGGATGTAGCTGCATTATATATCGATCTTCCGATTTAAGGTTTTATGCCCATAAAAGTTGACTAATTAACAAATTTCGCTTAAAATCAGCCCATTGCGATGTGTTAGATTACTCAACATTCGTTCCGAGTATGGCCAAGATCGAGCTGTATTAAGATATAGCTTTCATATAGACTGATCTTCCAATTGAAGTTCTTGGAACCTTAAAAGCACGTTTACTTTACGCGAAGCAAAACATAAGTGTCTATTGAATGTTTTTCAGAAGTGTCTTGAGTCCAAATATTGGGTCTTATACAGTTCTCTGGTCGCTAGCCGGCGCGCCGTTCGGACTCGGCATAAAAAGAAGGCCTCTTATCATTGATCTTAAACTTGATTCGAACAGCACTCATTGGTATGAGAGAAGTGTCCTCTGTTCTTTAGTGCAATGTTCATGGGAACATGAGAATATTATCGTAAAATACCTTTAACTCAACGTTTAGTACATACCACTACACTTACTTACTTATTACAGTACATACCAAAATGAATAGTTGAAATCTATTCATCTTATTTGTGTAGTTCGCTTATAAGGTTATGAAACCCATCCCCCAAAATTGTATGTTATTCAAATGTTGACTGGACGAACATCTTACATTTGTTTGACTACAGTATTGTTCATGACATGTCCCCGGCTTGGGTCGCTTCATATAAGCGCATAAACGAGCGCAAGCAAGTATAAAATGCTAAAGTGAATATGTCATGCATAAAAAGTATGAACTCAGATTGCATTTAAAGATGTATTTTCTTTTTTTGTTGGTTCGTTCGGAATTTCCCCAAAGCAAAGCCATGCAATCATTTATCCTATATGGACTACCAAAAAGTCCTTTTTTATTTCTGTCTGTCATTTAAATGTGTTGGAAAAATGTGAACAAAGTTTGAAACCCCCAAGACGGCATAAAAGTATTCAGACATCACAAAGATCAAACCCAACAAGCAAAGACAAACTGCAGCTTTGATTATTTGTAAAACCTTAAATAGCTTAGTTTTTGTTTGTTCAGTCGGTCGAAAGTTTGGACTATAAAAACTCAAAGTTCAAACAACTTCAACAAATATCAAAGAGTTTTGAATTAAATCATTAGGTCTTTGGTTTTATTGCAAACAAAATTTTGTTTTTTATTCATATTATAACAAGCAAGGAAAGTCAAAAGTCGGGCGGAGCAGACTCTATATAGTACCATAAGTCATTTATTTATTTCTTTAAATGAGAGCTTAAAGTATTTTCTTCGTTCTTGTTGCAATAAGAGACATTCAATCGGTATATGGGACATAGTTAAGGGAAAGTTGCAGTTGGTGCAAACAGGAGTGGGAATGTTTCTAAGGATGTAGATGTGAGAAAGATTAATATGTCCAAGTCTGATTCTTGTGAATTTCATTCAGTCGATTCAAGTTAAATTTGCTGTCAGATATTTTTCTTGGAAAACAGTTTTTAAGTCTTGTGGAATAAGATATCTGTATAAATTTGAGTGTTCACTTTGTGAAACCATTTTATAATTGAAAGTTTGTAATTGTCTTCATTAAGAAAAATTTTAGGGCGCCCAAACCCATATTTTTTAAAAATCGACAAATTGCCAAATTTCTTCTGTTACTGTGAAATTGGCGCCTCAAATTTTTTTTATTGAAAATTGTGGTCGCTGTTGGTTCCATGAACTGACCCATCGGCAATAACATTTGGTCATAAAGTCAAGTAATTTTTCTACTGCTTGCCAACACACTATATTTAGGCGGTTCTATCTTTCAAATTCTTAAAAATGTGTTTATATTTGCGAATACTCATATCTTACTTTTACAGTGGAAGTTTCTGCGAATCAGCTTCAATATTTTGATGAAATGTTTTCTTTTGCGTTCATTTTAATTTGCTATCAAACTAGTTTTATGATTTTAACAGGCTATTGTTTCTATCGGCCAATTAGTTTAAAGTGATTTTACGCAAACAAACTGAAAACATAATTGTTAAATATTTAAAGAAAAAATATTTCGACCAATTTTTACGAAGATCGTCATACTCTCTGCTTAAATGATTTCGCAAAATTCTCCGAACTTTATTAAAAAGAAGTAAAAAGGCATTAAGTTCCGCCGGACCGAACTTTAGATACCTACCACCTCGGGTATATATGAAAAGCCCCTTTCGTCAAAATCCGGTGAAAATTTAATAATAATTCGGTGAAAATTTAATAATAATTATGCACCCAAATTCGACACGGATATTGAGTGGTCTAATAAGAATAAATCACTGTTCAATTTTTTATTTAAAATTTCAACAAAATCTGGTAATAAATAATGCTTTTATGAGCTTCATACCCTTAATCGGCACATCGGTCTATATGACAGCTATATTTATATACAGTCCGACATTTACCATATTTGGGTCGGATGGCGGGTGGCCTTAAACTACTAAATGTTTCAAATTTCGGCGAAATCAGATAAGAAATAAAGCTTTTATTCGCTTCAGACACTTTATAGGGATATCGGTCTGTATGGCTAAATGTAGTCCGATTCGAACCATATTTAGGACGGATGTCGGGAGAACTAACACTACCCACTGTTTCAAATTTCACCAAAATCGGGTAATAAATATAGCTTTTATGGGCTTTAGACACTTTATCGGCAGATCGGCTTATATGACAGCCATATCTAAATATAGTCCGATCTGAACCACATTTGGGTCCTACTTTAGGAGGCGTAAAACTACTTAATTTCAAATTTCATCAAATTTCATCGAAATCGGTTAAATAATGAAGCGTTTATGGGCTTTAGATCCTTTATCAGAAAATCGGTCTACATGGCAGCTATACTTAAATATAGTCCGATTTGATCCATCACTAGGTCAGATATCAGGAGGCTTAAGATAACACTCTGTTTAAAATTTCAGCAAAATCAGGTAATAAATAAAGCTTTTATGCAACAGACGGACGGATAGACGGACAGACACAAGGACATCGTAAAATCATCTTGGAATTTTACGATGATCCGAAATATATATACTTTGTAGGGTCGGAAATTGATATTTCGATGTGTTGCAAAGGGAATGACTAAATGAATATACCCCACATCCTACGGTGGTGGGTATAACAAACGGAATGACTAAATGAATATACCCCCTATCCTACGGTGGTGAGTATAAAAACATGTAAGAGCGTGCTAAGTTTGGAAAGGCCGAATCTTATGTACTCTCCACTATGGATCACATTTGTGGAGTTCTTTGTGCGGTTTCTCTTTTTAGGCAAACAAACTTTAATTATAAGAAATTTAAATTCTTGTAAATAAATAAATTACAAACCACAAAATTCGGGCCATAAATGAATTTAATGTTGAAAATCATAGTGGAAGTCATTTGTACAAAATTTCAGCCAAATCGGATGAGAATTGCACTTTTTAATGGCTCAAGAAGTCAATATCGGTTTATATGGCTGCTGCATTAGGTTATGTAGTACAGTTGTTAAAAGTCGTAACAAAACACTTCATGCTAAATTTTAGCCAAATCGGGTAAGAACTGCTCCCTCTAGAAGCTCAAGACGTCAAGATCCAAGTCCGGATTATATGACAGCTATATCAAAACATGGACCGATATGACCCATTTACAATCCCAGCTGACCTACACTGATAAGAAGCATTCGTGCAAAATTTCAAGCGACTAGCATTACTCCTTCGAAAGTTAGCGTGCTTTCGACAGACGGACGCACAGATGAACAGACAGACGGACGGACAGACAGACAGACTTAAAATGTTATGACGATCCAGAATATATATACTTTGTGGGGTCTCAGACAAATATTTCGAGGCGGTACTAACGGAATGACGAATTTTGTATACCACGATCCTGTGGTGGAGGGTATACAAATGTCCGATAAAATTGCAGCCAACTATTGCTGTGTGTATATGCTTCTAACTTCCATCACATCTTTATAAGTCTTAAGATTTTCTTAATTAAAGATAACATGAGAAAAACGGTATCAAAAACTCAGAATTAGGAAAAAATTTTTACGTTTTTACAGTTGTAAGCTTTTTATATCCGCCACTATAGGATAGGTATACTAATTTAGTCACTCCGTTTTTAACACCTTGAAATATTGACCTGAGACCCTATTGATTTTATATATTATTGATCGTCTTGTTGTTCTGGGTCGATCTAACCATGTCCGTCCGTCTATTGAAATCACCATACCGTTCGAACGAATAAAGATACCACTCTAAATTGTTGGGGATTGCATAGCGTTCGAACGAATAAAGATACCACTCTAAATTGTTGGGGATTGCAAATGGGTCATATCGGTTCAGATTTGAATATAGCTTCCATATGAAATGATCCCTGGTTTTGACTTTTTGAGCCTCTAGAGACCTCAATTTTCATTCATTTTTCCATTCATTAATTTTTTTCAATTTTCAAATTTCCCCTGATTTAACTTTGATTTTACACAAAAACGTCTGCTTTGATTTCCAGCATCCATTACGAGTATGATCTGAAACGATATTTGTATTGATACTAGCTGACCCGGGCCCGCTCCGCTGCGCCTTCTTCTACTTTATATGGAACAAAAATTTCCTTGGAATATTTATTTTCGACAATTAAAGAGCTTTTAGTGAAATACCATGCTACGAATATAGTATATCTCTTGACTAATTGTTTAACAATATAAGTGCCTTTGTCCAAGTCCCATATGATCTTTATTGGTCTACGAATTTAAGTTTGGATGTTAGGTGTACTCCATTCTTAAAATACTTTATTTCAGCCCGCTACTCTCATGATATCTGATATAGGGATGTTTTCCGGGGAGAGATGGCACTTGGCCCTGAAAAAATATCAGCATCATGCTCTTCTTTCAAAAACTATTTATTTAAACCCCATATTGCCATTGGTTTAGGGGAGTTTACACGATGAGTCGTCCCCCAAACACATGGCCCAAAATAGGTTATCAAATTCGTTTTCTAATCTTAAATACCACATATTGGAATGGTCGAAAATTTGGGTAACCAAATTATGGGTAACAATTCTTGCTCTACCCCCCAATACCTTTCATTTAATCTCCACATTAACATGGTCGGTAAATATTGCCGATTTAGGGGTGTTTTGGGGATTGGGGTTGTCCCTCAAACTCTAAGCCCGGAAAATATATCAGCAACGTGCTCTATTCTCATATATCTATATATCATTAATTTGAACCCCATATTTTGGGAAAGGGGTTGACCCCCAGAAAATTGATCCCGAAAGTGGGTATCAATTCTTGCTCTACCCCCCAATACCTTTCATTTAAGCTCCACATTGACATGGTCGGTATATATGGCCGATTTAGGGGTGTTTTGGGGATTAGGGTGGTCCCCCAAACACTAAGCCCGGAAAATATATCAGCAATGTGCTCCATTTTCATATATCTATATATCACTTATTTGAACTACATATTGCCATTAGACTCAAAGTTGGATATTAAATTTAAGATCTCAAATTTACAGATCTCATTTAAACTCAGCAAATATGTCCGGTTTGGGTTATTGGCCCTAAAAACTATAAATATTTAGTTCCACTCTCTTTACGACCCAAATTGTCTTGGTGAGCAAATACGTCCTATTTGGGGGTTGTTATGGTGGTGGGACGTCCCCGAGACAGTCGGTCCCTAATGTTGATATCGGATACATGGTCTACTTCCAAATACCTTTAATTTGAGCCCCATATTTCCATGGTCGGTTTTGGGGGATGGGCGGCCACACTGGCCTTGAAAATATATATCGGATTCGTGTTCCACTCTAAAAACCCTCTTATTTGAGCCTCATATTGCAAAAGTCAGGAAATACTTACTATTTGGGTGGTGTTGTGGGGGTGGGGTCACCCCATAGACACCTTTCCCAAATATTGATATCAGATTCGTGCTTTGAGCCCCATATGGCTATGGTTGTAAATTTGTCCCCTTTGGGGGATGTTTTTGGGGAAAGACGGCCCCCCAAACGCTTGGTCCCATATTTGGATATCAGATTCTAATTCTACACTCAAATAAATACCTTTTATTTAAGCCCCATATTCCCATGGTCAGTGAATAAGTGCTGTTTGAGGGGTGTTTTGGGAAAGGGGTCAACCCTCCAGGAACGTGGTCCCACATTTGGATATCAGATTCGTATTCTACTCGCAAATACCTTTCATTTGAGTTCCATATTGACATGATCGGTAAATATGTCCGATTTAAAGGTATTTTGGTGGTGGGGTGGCCCACTTTTCCCGAATATTGATATCAGATTTGTGCTTTACTCCCAAAGACCTTTCATTTGAGCCCCATGTGGCTATGGTCCTAAATGTGTCCCCTTTGGGAGAGGTTTTTGGGGAGAAGCGGCCCCCCAAACACTTGGTCTCATATTTGGATATCAGATTCTAATTCTACACTCAAATACCTTTTATTTAAGCCTCATATTCCCATGGTCAGTAAATAAGTCCTGTTTGGGGGGTGTTTTGGGGAAGGGGTGGACCCCCAGAAACGTGGTCCCACATTTGGATATCAGATTCGTATTCTATTCGCAAATACCTTTCAGTTGAGTCCCATATTGCCATGTCCTATTTAGGGGTGTTGTGGGGGTTGGGTGGTGCCCCTAGCACTTGGTTCGACAATTGGATATCAGATACGTTTTCTTATCCTACATACCTTTCATTTGAGTCCTTTATTGTCGTGATTGGTCTAAATATATTTTTGGTAGGTTTTAGGGTGGGGCGGCCCCCCTAGGTACCCCATCCGAAATTTGGATACCAAATTTTTATTTTTAGGGTAGGCAGGCAAAATTTCTCTTAAATCGCACCACGCATCTGCGAGATCTGGCGTTTCTGAAAATTAGGGTAAGGGGGAGGGTCCGCCCCCCTTCAGATATCAAAAAATGTAGTACCCTATTTTCACCACGGGGTCATTATGCACCATCTGTGAAAATTTCAAGAAAATCGGTTCAGCCGTTTCTGAGGCTATAAGGAACACACAAACAAACAAACCTACAAACAAACACAAATTGATTTTTATATATAAGAAGATAGGCCCCTTATATGTCCAGTACCCGACATGGTTGCTTGAGACATAGTAGCCGCAAACAATTCCCGATTTAATTGTTGTAAAGTTATTCAAATACGAACTGAGTTAGTAAAGGCAAATTTTTAGCGGAATCCATGGTGGTGAGTGCCAAAAATTTGGCCCGGCTGAATTTAGCACGGGTTTACTTGTTCTTTTTTTTTTGTCAATTTTATTTGCATTTAAAATTTTATTTCGTTAACTAATAAAAACTTATGCCCTCCTCAAAAATGATAATTTTCAAAACGTAGATAATTTTAATATTCTTTTGAAAGTTTTTTCATTCAACTAGCCCAAGATGCCCAATGTTTGTTGCTAATGATAAACGTAAGCGTAATACAAAACATGCTCTCAAAGAAAAAAGTCTCCACTAAAAGGGTTTAACAAAAATCTTTCCTTTTTAAACATATTTCCTTACATAGGGAGTTTGGAATATTTTGTAAACATGGAATTTGACACGTAAGATTTCATTAAAATTTTTAAACATACACTCAGAGAAAAGTTGACACCAAAAGTGCTCATTTAGCCCGACAGACGGGATGTTAGAGAGCTACAGTACGGTACTCAAGATAGCATTAGCCACGCTCGAAACATATGCCGATGGCGTGTTGCCACTGATCGAATCCTATTTGGCAATTTATTCGCAAGTTGTTGGGCTTTTTAAAGCGACCTGGTTGGTTCAACGGTAGGAACTAGAAGGCATCTTCCTTCTTCTGTTCCTTTGGTATCACAATGGGCGAAAATATCTAAGTGAGTCTGATGGCAGCCTGCCACTTAACCTAATCTATTAAATAAAATCTTCAATTTCTGTTGATATATATTCATTCTCCGAGTCATTAGGTCGACTCGTTCTCCTTTGGGACAAATAACGTAAATATAATTCATTGACCAGCCATAATAGGCACCCATAACAAATAGAAATTAAAACAACTAATTTATAATAGTCTGGTATTAAACTGATACCAAATGGTATTAAAAATTTTTGCTAAAAAACTACATTGCAATGCGGTCTTTAAAGACAAAAATATTTTTTTATTTAAATTTGTCTTTTGAAAAAATTTTAGGAAAATGTCGTTTGAAAAGATTTTTTTGCAATTTACTAAAATCTTTCCTTCAGAAAACATAACTTTGAGGGGGGCCCAGGTTGTCATTAAGCAATATTTCACTGAAATTTTGCCTTTTAAAAAATTTTATTGATATTTGGAAGGAAACTGTATTACAATTTTGCCATTTTTTTGGTATTTCAATAAAATCTCTTAAAATTTCTATGAAAATACAACTTTATCAAGTATTCCGAAAGTGTTTTCTTAAAAATATGTATTTTTATACCCTCCACCATAGGATGGGGGTATACTAATTTAGTCATTCTGTTTGTAACACCTCGAAATATTCGTCTGAGACCCCAAAAAGTATATATATTCTTGATCGTCATATCCTTTTAAGTCGATCTAGCCATGACGGTCCGTCCGTCTGTCTGTCGAAAGCACGTTAACTTTCGAAGGAGTAAAGCTAGCCGCTTGAAATTTTGCACAAATACTTTTTATTAGTGTAGATCGGTTGGTATTGCAAATGGGCCAAATCGGTCCAAGTTTTGAATAGCTGCCATATAAACCGATCTGGGGTCTTGACTTCTTGAGCTTCTAGACGCCGCAATTCTCATCCGATCCGATAAACCGATCCTCGGTCTTGACTTCTTGAGCCTCTAGAAGGCGCAATTCTCGTACGATTTAGTACGATATTTTATTATGACTTCCAATAACTGTGCTAAGTATGGCGTAAATCGGTATAGAACCTGATAAAGCTGCCACATAAACCGATCAGGGATCTTGACTTCTTGAGTCTCTAGAGCGCGCAATTCTCGTCCGATTTGGCTGAAATTTTGGACGAAGTGTTTTGTTATGACTTCCAATAACTGTGCTAAGTATGGCGCAAATCGGTATAGAACCTGATAAAGCTGCCATATAAACCGATCTGGGATCTTGACTTCTTGGGCCTCTAGAGGGCGCAGTTCTCACCCCATTTAGCTGAAATTGTGCATAAGGTGTTTTGTTATGACTTCCAATAACTGTGCTTAGTATGGCGTAAATCGGTATAGAATCTGATTTAGCTGCCATATAAACCGATCTGGGATCTTGACTTCTTGAGCCTCTAGAGGGCACAATTCTTATCCGATTTGGCTGAAATTTTGTACAACGGTTTCTCTCGTCCTCCCCTTCAACATACGTGTCCAATATGGACTGAATCGATCAATAGCTTGATACAGCTCCCATATAAACTTATCTCTCGATTTTGCTTCTTGAGCCCCTACAAGGCGCAATTCTTATCGCAATGAACTGAAATATTACACAATGACTTCTACAATGTTCAGCATTCATTTATGGTCCGAATCGGACTATAACTTGTTTTGTTCTTTTCTTTTTCTTTTATCCTTGCCTTTACTTTGTTTGCCTAAAAAGAGACACCGGGAGAAGAACTCGACAAATACGATCCATGGTGGAGGGTATATAAGATTCGGCCGAACTTAGCACGCTTTTATTTGTTTTATAGCATTTTGTTGGAAAAGATTTCTATTAATGCCATTTTTTACTGAAAGGAAGTAAGAAGGAGGTAAGTATAGTTATTGGTATCATGACGGAACACATAAGACTACGAGCTCACTTATGTAAAATCGGTGCGGCAAGTGATAGCATGTGTGGGGCATGCGGGGAAGATGATGAGACGTTGGAGCATTTCCTTTTGTCATTGCCCCGCCTTCGCTTCTAACAGATACCGGCACTTGGGGTGGGGACACTATACCAGATATGAACCAACTTAGGGGAGTGGCATGGAAAACAATTAAGGATTTTGTAAGTAGCACGGAATTCCAAACTAAGATTTTCTTTTTCTAGGTTACCTTGTTTTGTATTTAGAGCGCACAACAAGCCAATTACTGGCTTAGGTGTATATCCATAGTGGCAAGGGGCGGATTAATATCTGCACCCTCTTTTCAACCTAACCTAACCTAGTGTCTTTTTTTACAAGCTAAAGGTTAATTTTGCTAATGAAATTTTGCTTTGTTATTGGTAAAAAAATTCACTTATATTTCGACCTTCATTCGAAAGTAATCATTATTTGTGAAATGTTCTGATAACATTTCTAAACTAATGATTACTTAAGAAAGAACAAAAACATTTTTATATACAAAGTTGATATTTCAGAAATATTTTTAAATCACTGAATGATAATAGAAAATGTCAAAATGTCAAGGTAATGAATGTTCAAGAACTGCCTCCTTTGCTGCATATTCTCTTGACTTGACACTGTGCTGCTTCCTTTGTGATGAATTCATTGCTGCTGTGCTTTTTTGCGGACGCCAGTTTGCCTAAAGCAAATGTTTTGTTACTGCCTCGAAAATGAAATGTTGAAGGTCTGCCTTGCTGTTGTGACTTTTGAATGTCGTGTTTTAATGAACAACCTTAAAATTGTTAAAGCACACTTTTCTAGTTAACTTGTATTCATTCCCTTTAATGTGGAAATACGAGTTAGTTTATTATCGAATGCAGGGTGTTTAGTATGGGTTTAGAATGAAGACACAAAATTTCTACATCACTTTAATTGACCCTTAAGAAATCCAAATTTCTTTTCATTCGAGAGATGAAGTAACAAAAATACTTAGTCATTACATTTACATCTGCGAAGAATTAGAAACCTAGGATTTCAATTTCATTTATTTTGCCAAAAGCAATATCCCTTTCTTATACAATCAAGAATTCATTAGGTAATTATTATTTGGTCGTTGGACAATGACAACCGCAATATGATAAAAATGGTGTAGAAATTAATCACTCAAATTAATCCGTTGGCTGTGAATTCATGCTGGCTCATATTCTTAAGGAACATTCACACTGGTATATGTACTAAAGTTCCTACAATAAATTTATTTACCCTTTATTCATTTCTTGATTAGAAAAAAAAAACATTTTATAAAAGAGTATCTTATTTTAAAGGAATAGAAAAATGTACCCCAATATGGTATAAAAATTTTATTTCACCTTATGCACATTTTCTCTTATATTTGGAAAATTTATTAAACTACGGAAATCACATCCTGTAGCGAAAAAGATCGTATTTGGTTCATGTAATTGGAATAAGTGTATAAATTTCCTAACTTTTTTCCCGAGTACCAGTTAAAAATTCATTACTTAAATTTAAAAATAAAGGGTGATTTTTTAGCTATCTTTTTTGCATCTGTGGTTTAAACAGCTCACGCATGTTTTGTGTTTTGTTTCACTGTCAAACATCTTCAGTTTGGTTTATAATTTAACCATGAATCGTCTTTCAAAAGAACAACGCTTGCAAATTATTGAATTTTATTATCAAAATGAGTGCAATTTTAAAAAAGTTTATCAAGCGCTTCTTCCATTCCATCGACAGAGCTCATTTTTGGCCCAATGTAAATAAAATATGTAAACAAGCATAATTGTAGAATTTGGAGTGCAGATCAGCCAGATGCATTGCAGGAGCTACCAATGCATCCAGAAAAAGTCACAGTTTGGTTCGGTTTATGGGCTGGTCCTACCATTGGATCGTACATTTGCATGAAGGACCGTACTATCGATTCAAATAAAGATTTCAAGCATTTTGTTGAGTTTTATGTGTCTTTTTTTAAACTTTCGTATAGCACTTAAAAAATCAGCGTGTTATTATGTATTTATTGATTTCTTTTTCATACCCACCACCGGGAAGGGGGTATATTCATTTTGTCATTCCGTTTGCAACACATCGAAATATCCATTTCCGACCCTATAAAGTATATATATTCTTCTGTCCGTCCGTCTGTCTGTTGAAATCACGCTACAGTCTTTAACAAGTAAAATGGCGTTAAGTTCGGCCGGACCGAACTTTGGATACCCACCACCTCGGGTGTATATATAAACCACATATTTCGTCATAATCCAGTGAAAATGCATAATATAGGCCCCCATATCAGCTGTATCGAAATATGTTCCGATTTGGACCAAATACTAATAAGTACAATTCATTGTTCAATTGTGTATAACAAAATATTAGTCTTTTTGGTAGCTATATCTAAAAATAAACCGATCTGAATCATATACAACACGGATGTCGAAAAGACTAACATACTAATACAACACGGATGTCGAAAAGACTAACATATGTCACTGCGTCAAATTTCAGTGAAATCGGATTATAAATGCGTCTTTTATGGGTCCAAGACTTTAAATCGCGATATCGGTCTATATGGCAGCTATATCCAAATCTGGACCGATCTGAGTCAAATTGAAGAAGAATATCGAAGGGCCCAACACAACTCACTGTCCTAAATTTTGGCGACATCGGACAATATATGCTTCTTTTATGGACGCAAGACCTCAAATAGAGAGATCGATCTATATGGCAGCTATATTCAAATCTCGACCGATCTGAGCCAAATTGAAGAAAGATGTTGAGTGGCCTAACACAACTCAGTGACCCAAAATTCAGCAAAATCGTATGATAAATGGCTTTCATGGGCATAAGACCCTAAATCGGCGGATCGGTCTATATGACAGCTATATCTAAATCTGGATCGATCTGGGCCAATTGAAGGAGGCTGTCCAATTGAAGGAGGCTGTCGAAGGGCCCAACGCAACTGACTGTCCCAAATTTCCTTTCCCTTTTATGGTCCCAATACTTTAAATAAAGAGAACGATATATATGGCAGCTATATGCAAATCTGGACCGATATGTGCCATATTGCAGAAGTATGTCGAGGGGCAAAACATAGCTCATTGCCCCAAATTTCGGCGACATCGGACAATAAATGCTCCTTTTATGGCCCCAAAGCCTTAAATCGAGAGATCGGTCTATATGACAGCTATATCCAAATCTGAACCGATCTGAGCCAAATTGAGGACACAGTTGAAGGGTCTTACACAACTCACTGTCCCAAATTTTAGCGAAATCGGGCAATAAGTGTACCTTTTATGGACCCAATACCTTAAATTGAGAGATCGGTCCATATGGCAGCTATATCCAAATCTAGACCGATCTGTGCCAAATTGAAGAAAGATGTCGAAGGGCCTAACACAACTCACTGTCCAAAATCTTGGCAAAATCGGACAATAAATGCGCCTTTTATGGGCGCAAAACCTTAAATCGCGAGATCGGTCTATATGGCCAAATTTGAACCGAAATTTGGGCCAAATTATAGAAATATGCCGAGTAGCCTATCATAGCTCACTGTCCCAAATTTAAGCAAAATCGGATAATAAATGTGGCTTTTATGGGCTAAAGCGGATCAGTCTATATTGGGGCTATATCATGCAATACATGATTTCATTCATAAGGGCATTCCTATCATTTATGATAAAATTTTATTAAAATGTTTGGACATTTTTTCATTAATTTTCTCTTTTTTCAAAATAAATTAATTCATTGGCACTTTATTTATTTTTTTTATTTTATTGCAGTTATGTCTACACAAAAGATTTTTAATGAAAATTCGTCATAAAAAAGATAATTTCGATAGGGCCCGAAACTGTACCAAATATTGCCTTTAGCAATTGTTTATTAAGCATTTTTCTTTACAAAAAAATTTTGTTAATATTTCTGATTAGGTAAAATATCAAGGAAATTTTGATTTAAAAAGAATTCATTAACAATCTATATATAAAAATCAATTTGTGTTTGTTTGTAGGTTTGTTTGTTTGTTTGTATGTTTGTGTATTCCTTATAGACTCAGAAACGGCTGAACCGATTTTCTTGAAATTTTCACAGATGGTGCATAATGATCCCGTGGTGAAAATAGGGTACAACATTTTTTGATATCTGAAGGGGGGGCGGACCCTCTCCCTTACCCTAATTTTCAAAAACGCTAGATCTCGGAGATGGGTGGTGGGATTTAAGCGAAATTTTGTGTGCTCTCATACAGTACCCTAAAAATAAATCAGATATCATGAGAATATCGGGCTGAAATGAAGTATTTTAAGATTGGAGTACACCTTTCATGCAAACTTAAATTTGTAGACCAATAAAGATCATGTGGGATTCAGATAAAGTCACTTATATTGTTAAACTGTTACTCAAGTTTGCATGGTATTTCACTAAAAGATCTTTAATTGTCGAATATAAATATTCCAAGGAAACTTTTGTTCCATATAAAGCAAAAGAAGGCGCAGCGGAGCGGGCCCGGGTCAGCTAGTTTCTTTATAAAATAGAATATTTGTCGTTTAGAATTTCGTTGAAATTTTGCCTTTAAAAAAAACAACTTCGAGTGGCCCGGTCTTATATCGTCAGATATTCACTTCTTGAGCTTTTGCAAGTGCAAATTTTGCAAAACTCTTTCCTCTACGACTGTCAAAATATATACGAGGTTTGATCGAAAATGGTTCAGATTTAGATATAGCTCGCATATATCTGTTTCGCCAGATTTCGACTACTAGAGCCCTGGTCAGCGCATTTATTAACTGATCTTCTCAAAACTTTGTATAATTTTATATATGAGTACAGATTTTTGGAAGGCCACGGTAGCGCAAAGGTTAACATGTCTGCCAATGACGCTGAAAGCCTGAGTTCGAGTCCTGGCGAAAACATCTGAAAATGGCAGCTATATAAAACCTTTTCTCTAAAGACCTGACACACTGCAGCATGCCGTTCGGACTTGGCATTTAAAAAGGAGGTCCCTTATTATTGAGCTTAAGCTTGAATCGGGCAGCACTCACTGATATGTGAAAAGTTTTTCCCAGTTCTTTGTTCATGGCAAATTTTTAGTCGAAATTGATTCAGATTTAGATATAGCTCCCATATATGTTCGTTAATTATTGTGTTTATTATAATAATGTAGTCATTTGTTAACCAATTTTCGCAGAATCTAACGCGAAGGATTCCCTAATGACTCTCGATATTACGGATGAATTTAACAGCAATCGGTTCAGATTTACACATAGATCCCATATATGTATATATCACACGATTTTTACTTTGGAGCCTCAAAAAGCGCATTTATTGACCAATCTTCCCAAAATTTTGCACAATGTCTTTTTCTATGACTTCAACTATGTATACAGATTTTGGTCGAAATCGGTTTAGATTCAGATAGAGCTCCCATGTACATATTCGTTAGATTTTGGGGTATATTGCAATAATGTAATAATTTTTTTCTACCGATTCTCATGTAAATTGGCACATATAACTTTCTAATGACTGTTGACATTTTTGTTAAATTTTATCAAAATATATTCAGAGTAATATATAACTTCCTTATATTATAAACCATCTGCAAATCTGGGCTGAAGTTCATCAAAATGGGTTTAGAATTAGATATAGCGCCTAATTTCCACTCATGAGGCATGTGTAGAGTTTCGTATTGCCCGAATTTTGTATTTCTTTACTTCTTTTGTTTCAATGAGTATAGGACTGAGAACGTTCAACTGCTATTGATATTTACATATGTTAATTGACTGTCACAGTCAAGTAAGGAAAGTCTACTCATTCCGTTTGTAACCTCTCGTAATATTGATCTAGGTGCCCATAAAGTATATATATTCTTGATCGTCTCGCCATTCTGCGTCGAACTAGCCATGTCCGTACGCCCGTCTGTCGAAATCTCGATAGCGGTCGAACGCGTAAAGCTAGTAGCTTCAAATTTTGCACAGAAACTTAGTATTAATATGGGTCGTTGGGGATTGCAAATGGACCATATCGGTTCAGATTTTGATATTGTTCCCATATATACCGATCTCCCGATTTGACATCTCGAGTGCCTGGAAGCCGCAATGTTTGCCCAATTTGGCTGAAATTTTACACATAGTGTTCTGTTAAAACTTCCAACAACAGTGCCAAATACGGTCTCAATCGGTCTTTAACCCGATTTTACTTATTGAGCCCCTGGAAGCCTCAATTTTCATCCGATTTGGCTGACATTTTGCGTCTAGTGTTTTGTTATGACTCTTAACAACTGCGCTAAGTACGGTCCAAATCGGTCTATATCTCCCACATTTTAGCAGAATCAATGGTGATGGCTTCCCAAGATTCTCCGGACTCCGGACTTTATTCAGAGTCCAGAACATTTCGATTTGCTCACTCACATCTTTCCATTTCCCTCTTCTTTCTGCGGAATAGGCGTTTCTTCACACTCCTTTTATCACCCATTCCATGTCCGTGACTTTTTTTTTACAAATTTGCAAGTTTTCAAAGAACGTTAGCTTTTAAGTACGAATATTTTAATTATTTCCACTTTTTAACGAATTTATTTTATGTAGATGGTGGACAATGAAACGGTTGCAATATTGCAATTTTGGTGGAGTAAAATTTCTTGCACCACACCTCGTACAACCTCAAAGATCAATGCTATAAAATGTCTCATAAACTTTAGTAAAACATTCACATAAATCACAGTGTCCCATTTTTTAAAATGCAAAGTCACCGCACTTCTCTACCGAGAGTCCCAGGTGTCTCATTTTTAGTTGATTATCTGCCTGACATACAAAAACTTTCACAACCGATTTCCTAAAGTTCAATTGCATGCCACAAAAAACGCTGTCGCTCTACCAACATAGAACGAGAACAAATTCGTACCGGTCGTAAGACATATGGTAACCAAAATCTGGTTTACATTGGCGATGAAAGTTAAACGAAGCGAATGCCAATTGCTGATGGGGAGCATCACGAAATTGCGTGCTGGCATTATTTCAACCTCAGATCTATGAGTGTGTGTGCATGTGGTTTGGTGTCTTATTGTGGATGCAAGTATTTTGGGTATATCCATCTGCACATCCTCGCATCATCAGGCATACTTTATTTTCCCAATTTATCTTCATCCAAGTTATCCAAGACTTAGCGAAAGTTTATTTTCATATTACCTTAAGGTGTCTGTTAAGCAGTTGCTCAAGGCGAATTGCTGTTAGTAGAAATGCTGTCGAAGAAAGTGGCGAGGGAAAGCTACCCATTTCCAATTGAATTAACTGCATAAAGTTCAAAGCAATGTACAAGAATTTGTTGCAACAATTAAAGCAATTTGTATAGAGTTCAAATTAATTATTTGTGTAAAGTGAGCAAGAAAGTTTTTATATCTCAAGGAAATAAAAATTTTAAACTTTTAACTGGCCAAATAAAGAAGAACTAAGTTGTAAATTGAGAAAATAGTTTTGTTTCAACGACTAACATTACTGCTAAGAAAAGTAATTCAAAAACCTTGTAACAGAGAATATATTAAGCAAAAATATGTTTTAAAGAAATTAAATTTATTTTTTAACACAAACAAAAAATTATATGGGCGTCGGTTGCACAATGATTCAGAATTGTAGTTCAAATGTTTTGAATGCCTTGGGTGGTTGATAAGGCACAATTAATTGGACAATTCAATGCGTCAGTATTTGCACGCAAAAATATAAAACTTTTGGGACTTTTTTACTCCAAACAAAATACTTTTATCACAAAGATTTTCTTTAATTGTGACCGAGTAACGTTTCGCTTCAATGTATAAAAAGCTAGCCATAAACGTAGCATTATTGAACGCAACAAATTAATAATTATAATTATTCTCTTCTGTCTCTCCTACAAGAGAGAAAGAGTGAGTATTTGATCCCAATCCCAAGCAGGCCCATGGGCTTGCAAATAATTGCAATTGTGTGCTCGTTACTGTTATACACACATTCTCTTACACAACATTTTTACCCACCACCGAAGGATGGGGGTATATTCATTTCTGTTATTCCGTTTGCAACACATCGAAATATCTATTTCGGACCCTATAAAGTATATATATTCTTGATAAGCGTAGAAATCTAAGACGATCTAGACATGTCAGTCCGTCTGTCTGTTGAAATCACGTTACAGTCTTTAAAAATAGAGATATTGAGCTTAAAATTTTGCACAGATTCTTTTTTTGTCCATAAGCAGGTTAAGTTCGAAGATGGGCTATATCGGACAATATCTCCATATAGCCCCCATATAGACCGATCCGCCGATTTAGGGCCTTAGGCCCATAAAAGCTACATTTATTATCCCATTTTGCTGAAATTTAGGACAGTAAGTTATATTAGGCCCTTCGACATCCTTCCTTAATTTGGCCATGATCAGTCCAGATTTGGATATATAGACCGATCCGCCGATTTAGGGTCTTAGGCCCATAAAAGCCACATTTATTATCCGATTGTGCTGAAATTTGGGACAGTGAGTTGTGTTAGGCCCCTCAACATCCTTCGTCAATTTGGCCCAGATCGGTCTAGATTTCTGGTATGTTCAATGACAAAAATCATTAGATTAACACGCAAATGGCTGCCAGGTACACAAAAAATATAACAAGAATTTCTAAGGTACCTACATTGTTTGGTTACATTTACGCGAAAAGAAATATCCATCCCAAATCAGCAATTTAAATGTGCGAAAACAACAACTCCCATAAGTATTTTCTTGTTTTATTTATAGCTTAACGAATACAGCAGATCATAACACAAAACCATACATATATTTATGTTTGTCTCAAGAATTTATCGCAAAAAAACTTTTATCGTAAACAAAGTTTTTCAAACGTTTTTCAGAAAATAAGTTTACTTGGCGAAATTTTATGTGAAACGAATTTTATTTTTGAATGTGTCAAATTTTACATTGAAACAGAAATTAAAGAAAAAAAAGGCGTTATGGGGTTTCAAGAGAATGGTGTCACTGGCCACACTGCCAACGAAACACAATGCCATTTAACACACGAAAAATGCTTATTTTTATACCCTCCACCATAGGCTGGGGGTATACTAATTTCATCTTTCTGTTTGTAACTCCTCGAAATATTTGCCAATGACCCCATAAAGTATATATATTCTTGATCGTCATGACATTTTAATTTGTAATTTGTAATTTATTTAAGTCGAACTAGCCATGTCCGTCCGTCCGTCTGTCTGTCGAAAGCACGCAAACTTTCGAAGGAGTGAAGCTACCCACTTTAAATTTTGCAAAAAAAAACTTCTTATTAGTGTAGGTCGATTGGGATTGTACATGGGCTATATTGGTCCGTATTTTGATATAGCTGCCATATAAACCGATCTGGGAAATTGACTTCTTGAGCCTCTATGACGGGCGCAATTCTCGTCCGAGTTGACTGAAATTTTAACGTAGTGTTTTGGTATCACTTTCAACAACTGTGTTAAGTATGATTCAAATCGGTTCATAACCTGATATAGCTGCCATATAAACCGACCTGGAATCTTGACTTCTTGAGCATATAGAGGGCGCAATTGTCCTACGATTTCGCTGCAATTTTGCATGAGGTGTTTCATTATGACTTTCAACAACCGTGCTGAGTATGGTTGAAATCGGTCCATAACCTGATATGGCTGCCATATAAACCCATCTGGGATCTTGACTTCCTGAGCGTCTATAGTGCGCAATTCCTATCCGATTTGGCTGAAATTTCGCATGAGGTGTTTCGTTATGACTTTCAACAACTTAGGTTAGAATAGTTCAAATCGATCCATACCCTGATATAGCTGCCATATAAACCGATCTGGGGTCTTGACTTTTTGAGCCTCTACAGGGAGCAATTCCCATCCGATTTGGCTGAAATTTAGCATGACGTGTTTTGTTATGACTTCCAACAACTGTATTAAGAATGGTTCAAATCGGTCCATAACCTGATATAGCTGCCATATAAACCGATCTGGGACTTCTTAAGCCACTATTGGGCGCAATTATTGTCCGATTTAGCTAAAACTTTGTATGAGGTGTTTTGTTATGACTTTCAACAACTGTGCTAAGAAAAGTTCAAATCGGTCCATAACTTGACATAGCTGCCCTAAAAACCGATATGGGATCCTGACTTCTTGAGCCTCTAAAGGGCGCAAGTATTATCCGATTTGGCTAAAATTTTGTACAACAGTTTCTCCCATGAGCTTTAACGTACGTGTCGAATATGGCATACAGGGTGGCTGATGAATATTGCTACAATGATGAATATTGCTACATTTTTTTTTCGGTGTATGGAATACATTTTTCTTTTATTCATGTTAAATTAAATTATTAAATTAATTATTAAATTATTATTAATTAAATTAATTAATTAATTAATTAAATTAATTATTAAATTATTATTATTAAATAGAAAAAAAGTTATTACATTTTTTTTTGGTAGCGGCTTTCATCAGCCACCCTGTATATCGGTTTACAGCTATAAACCGATCTCCCTATTTTACTTCTTCAGCCCCTAAAGTGCGCAATTCATATTAGATTTGGCTGAAATTTTACGCAATGTCTTCTAGTATGGTCTCCAATATTAAATATTCTTTTGTCCTTTGTTTGCCTAAAAAGAGATACAGTGGAAAGAGCTCGACAGATGCGATCCATGGTGGAGGGTATATAAGATTCGTCCCGGCTGAATTTAGCACGCTTTTACTTGTTTTATATTGTGTTGTTTGGTGCCACAAACGTATGTTTTGAAACCGTTGTATTTCTTTATTTAGGGAGTATTTACTTATATAAAGGGTGATTTTTTTAGGTTAGGATTTTCATGCATTAGTATTTGACAGATCACGTGGGATTTCAGACATGGTGTCAAAGAGAAAGATGCTCAGTATGCTTTGACATTTCATCATGAATAGACTTACTAACGAGCAACGCTTGCAAATCATTTTCAGTGAATCATTTTCAGTGAAATCATTTTCAGTGAATCGACAAATTTTGTTCAGCGATGAGGCTCATTTCTGGTTGAATGGCTACGTAAATAAGCAAAATTGCCGCATTTGGAGTGAAGAGCAACCAGAAGCCGTTCAAGAACTGCCCATGCATCCCGAAAAATGCACTGTTTGGTGTGGTTTTGTACGCTGGTGGAATCATTGGACCGTATTTTTTCAAAGATGCTGTTGGACGCAACGTTACGGTGAATGAACACATTTCGAACCGAACACTGATTTTGGTAATAAAATTCAATGATTTGCAAGCGTTGCTCGTTAGTAAGTCTATTCATGATGAAATGTCAAAGCATACTGAGCATCTTTCTCTTTGACACCATGTCTGAAATCCCACGTGATCTGTCAAATACTAATGCATGAAAATCCTAACCTCAAAAAAATCACCCTTTATATAGCCAAGAACAACCGCCAAACTTTCTCAATGGGACATTCAGCCTGTTTACGCCAAACTGGTTCTCAAATAAAATGGTTTTAGGAGTAGAGTGCTAATTGATATTGAAACATGATACAAAATCATAAGAGTCCGTTCCGTCCACCTGGACGCATCCTTAACAGGTTCTTAATTTTTAACCTGTAATAACCGTATAAAGTTGAGTATCTAAGCGCCCACTTCCCTTTGAAATTTTAGTCAACAGACCTATTACCTGATTTGTCTATAATATTGGTCTTAAATTAAAGTCATTTAGAAGAGGACATAAACATTTTGGACCAAGTATCCACACAGCTCCTACAAAAATAATCTAAGAAAATATGTAGCCTGATGAAATGAAAAGTAGTTGAGGGTTGTTATTACTTTAGTTAGGTTATATTGAAAAGAGGGTGCGGATATTAATCCGCCCCATACCACTTCCAACATACACCTAAGTAGTCGGCTTGCTATGCGCTCTAAATATTAAAAGTAACCTCGAAAAGAAATTTGTGAGTCAGGAATTAAGTGCTGCTTACAAAAATCCTATTTGTTTTCCAAACCAAGCCCCGTAGTTGGTGTATGTCTGGTATTGTGTCCCCACCTAAATGTCGGTGTCTGTTGGCCGCGAAAGCCGGGTAGTGAGATAGGAAATACTCCATCATCTCATCATATTTGCCGCATGCCCTACACATGCTATAACTTGCCGCACCGAGTTTGCATAAGTGAGCTCCTAGTCCAAAGTGTCCTGTTATGATAGCGAAAGTTATACTGACCTCCTTCGTACTTCCTTTCATTATAAGTCTCGTTTATTCATAATCCGGATCTCTCCATAGGATTTTCGCCTTTCTACCGACCGTTTCACCGTTCCACAGTATTCGTCGGTCGCTTCGGTTTGACCAAGTTTATTGGGGGCTCTGGCCTTCACTGCCTTTCATTCCCCCTTACTCCGCTATGGCCAGGCACCCAAACAATGCGGATCGTGCCATCCTCAGAGAAGGAGTTTAACTCTTTATTATGCTCTAAGACGGTTCGTTCCTTTACCGTCCTGGTTGTTATTGCCCTGATGGCCAGATTGATTGCCTTAAAGATGTTCAAACTCAACGTCCTTGCGTTAGTACCACAACACCCTACCGCCTGCAGAACCGTATTATGGCCAGGCAATCGAAAACAAATCTTAGTGACTGGGTTTCTAATGTAGACCCACAGTCCAACTCTGTTCTCTAGCATTGATCCATTTGTATAGCATGAACTTCCTGATGGCAATACCAGAGTTCCGTCAATCCAAAACTGTGCCGGTAGCAGCAGTGCCTCGCACTCGACCTCAAGTGTCGCCTTAAGAATCCGATCGAAATCATCTTTCATTCATTCGAGATTTCCTATCGTAGCCCCGACTATACCGCAATGATGTGACCTACTTCTACCAGTACACTCCCGAATATGACACTTCCAATTCAGTTTCCTATTTGAAATTAATCCTAAGTATTTGACTTTACCCCTTAGAAGTATTATAACATCGTCTACGTAGCAGACAGGTTCAAATCCCTCCTTACCCATAGTTGTGGGGGTATGGGTGCCACTTTCTTCTTATCTTTATCTCATGACATATGGTTTGTCCAGTCTCTAAGAACCCTGTCCACTAGGTACTGGTCTAAGGATTGGATCAATGCTTACCCCAAGTGTGTACGTAGGCTTCTAGGTCCGCAGGCCTTTGGTGTTGCATAACATGCCTTGCCGCGCTTGGGTATAAATTCCACCCTTGCCTCCTGTCAACCTTTCGGCGCCAGATAGTCGCATGTCAGATGCGGCGCCAGATTGTCGGCGTCCTTCTGTAGTTACGAAGGATATATTCCATTAGTTCCAAGTGGAGGCTCCCTTTAACAAAAATTCTGTAATAACAAGCCTTCGATCAACCTAATTTTTTCAAGATTCCTGTGTCTCCGTCGCACTATGGGAGAAAATCGAAAAAAAAACTGGTATAAAAATATGCCGTGTGAAAACTGGCAAAAATTTGGTTTTGTACTTTTGAAGATACAACTAGTTGCCTTTGCAAATAAAAAGAAAAGCTCAATTTAAACAGCTTTTAAAAGAAGTAAAGCCAGTTTTACTTCTGTTCTTTATATCAATTTCATTGTCCTTATATACTTATTTCAGATAAAAATAAACGGAAATTCTAATCATATGGTAATTCAGTTGATTGATCTATTTAACCTAACATATGGAAAACATATGATCCTAAATAAAATGTGGTCGTATTAATATTAGGATAGTTCACAAAGTAGGATAAGTTGTAACACTACAGATTTTTGAGAGAAACTTTTTAATCTTGGCTATATCATTAACGCTATCGACCTGTTCCCAGGAAAGCTTCCAGGTGGCACATTTTACCGCTCCGATCATCTTATTGAGTTCTTTGAGCCTTGTAAGATATGCACAGTGGGATAGAAATGAGAGCGGATAGAATGTCTTCTAAAATTGCAAAATACGAACCCATCTCTGCCAAAATTTCAATAAATAAAACTTAAATTTCGTATATCCCCTAAATCTAGTGAAGATATTGTAAACCTCTAGCGGACTTTGTAAGGATTTTTGGCACTATCCAGAAAAAAAATTACAATCCGGACCACAAATGAAGATTTGGCAGCCCGAACAATTTTTCGGAATACCGGGGTGACCAACTTTAGGGCCTACCAAAAAGGCACATGGGCAGCATAGCGCCTTAAAATTTTGCACAAAATCTCGCTAGCACCTCAGTTCTAACCATTCCAAATTTTCACTACCCGTTCCCACATGCCATATTTTTTACTAGTTATACCCACCACCGAAGGATGGAGGTATAAACATTTTGTCATTCCGTTTGCAACACATCAATATATCCACTTCTGACGCTATAAAGTATATATATTCTTGATCGTCGATTATGATATGGTTGCCATATAGACCGATCCGCCGATGTAGGGTCTTAGGCCCATGAAAGCCACATTTAGTATCCGATTTTGCTGAAATTTGGAACAGAGAGTTGTGTTAGGCACTTCGACATCTTTCTTCAATTTGGTCCAGATCGGATCAGATTTTGATATATAGAGTCTTGCGCCCATAAAAGGCACATTCATTGTCCGATGTCGCCGAAATGTGGGACAGTGAGTTGTGTTAGAACCTTCGACATCCCCCTTCAATTTGGTCCAGATTGGTCCAGATTTGGATATAGCTGCCATATAGACCAATCTCTCAATTTTGAGTCTTGGAGTCCTAAAGCATTTATAATTGGATTTCGTTATAATTTGATACAGTGACTTATGTTAAGCTTTGCGACATCCCTGTCGTATATGGTTCAGATCAGTCTATATTTGGATATAGCTACCAAAAATACCAACATTTTGTTCTAAAAATTTGAACAATGACTATTACTTATTGACCACTTAATATCGGTGCCGAATTTGGTCCAAATCGGACCATATTTCGATATTGCTGCTAGGGAGCACAAATTATGAATTCTTCACTGGATTACGACGAAAGGTGGATTACATATATACCTGAGGTGGTGGGTATCCAAAGTTCGGCCCGACCGAACTTAACGCCTTTTTACTTGTTTTCATTTTGATTTTTTTTTATTTTTTTTTTTTTGATAAATGTAAGTTAGCGGAGCGGAAAAAACCTATACTAAAAGATATAAGTTATCTTAACGTTTCCTATGCCCAGTTAATATACCTGTTCTTTAACCTACATGTATATATTTATATTACTAAATGTTGCTGTATTTTAATTTTTTCCATTTTAAGGCTTTCGCTTTTTTGTAACTAAAAAGTTCTTGAGTGCTGCTAAAACCACAACATCAGCCACATGTTAGCGGTTTGATGCAACAGCCATCGTAATTCCTACAAGAGTTCCGTATGAGTTTGTAAAACTGTTTACATTCCAATAAATACGCCACTAATCTGGTGTAAGAACATACAAGAACGATTAAATCTCTTTTGACGATAAGGAAATTCCTATATGTTTTTGTATTTAAAGAAGCATTAAAGGCTTGCGAAAGCCACCAAACTTTGTTTTGGTAAATTTTGCGTAAAAAGTTATGCTTATCGGCGGCAAACATTCATGAAAATTGTTGGAATAAAAAAAGAGTGCAGACATGCAAATGTTTACTTCAAATTCGTAAATGTTTAAAACAGATGAATATACATAGTTGTCATGCGTACATGCAAGTGGGTTTCAACACAAGTTTCGAAAAAAGACTTTGGTTTTAACAATTGAGCTTCGATGAAAATTCTGATAAGAAACTAGTTCAAAAACAATAAGTGCTGGCAGATTGTTAGCTTATCACTACTGTGGTAATGCGGATTGCATATCTACCCGCGAACACATACCAATGACTGAAGTCCGATTCTAGTTTAAGCTCAATCATGAGCTGTAGTTGCAACATACTCTCTTGTCCCCTTTCTTGTGTATGACACATAGTATGCTTACGTTTCAATGGTCAAGTATGCGTTCTTTTTTATCAGAGTGTCGTCTCCCGCCTTAAACAATTCAGCTGGCAACCCATCGGTTCCTGTATATATATTCTTGATCAGCGTAAAAATCTAAGATGATCTAGACATGTCCGTCCGTCTGTCTATTAAAATCACGCTACAGTCTTTAAAAAAAGAGATATTGAGCTGAAATTTTGCACAGGTTCTTTTTTGTCCATAAGCAGGTTAAGTTGGAAGTTATTTTGATATAGCCCCCATATAGACCGATCCGCCGATTTAGGGTCTTTGGCCCATAAAAGCCGCATTTACTATCCGATTTTGTTGAAAATTAAGACAGAGAATTGTGTTAGGCCCTTCGGCATCCTTCGTCAATTTGGATCAGATCGGTCCAGATTTAGATATAGCTGCCATATAGACCGATCCTCCGATTTAGGATCTTAGGCCCATAAAAGCCACATTTATTATCCAATTTCGCTGAAATTTGGGACAGTGAGTTGTGTTAGGGCCTTCGACATTTTTCTTCAATTTGACCCTGATCGGTTCAGATTTTTATAGACCGAACTCTCGATTTAAGGTTTTGGGCCCATGAAAGGCGTATTTATTGCCCGATGTCGCCGAAATTTGGGACAGTGCGTTGTATAAGACTCTTCGATATTTTTCTGCAACTTAGCCTGAATCGGTGCATTTTTGGATATAGCTGCCATATAGACCAATCTCTCGATTTAAAGTCTTGGCCCAACAAAAATCGGCCCCATAAAAGGCGCATTTATAATCCGATTTCACTGAAATTTGACACAGTGACTTTTGTTAGACTTTTCGACATCTGTGTCGTATATGGTTCAGATCGGTTTATTTTTGATATAGCTACTAAAAAGACCAATATTTTGTTATACACAATTGAACATTGACTTGTACTTATTACCATTTGGTCCAAACCGAAACATATATCGATATAACTGCTATGGGACATAAGGTATGCAATTTCCACCGGATTTTGATGGAAGGTGGCCGAAATTAACGCCTTTGTACTTGTTTGACTTTCATATTTGGTAAACTGCAATGGGGAAAAACGCCAGATTTCGGAGATGGGTGCACCAATTTAAACGAAATTTTGTATAGTAACCCAAAAACACAAAATTGGTACAAAACTGAAAAGGCTATTGTGTGTTGAAAATGGCTGATGCTTAGTTATGAAGCGGATGTTAGAAGAAAACAAGTAAAAGCGTGCTAAGTTCGGCCGGGCCGAATCTTATATACCCTCCACCATAGATCGCATTTGTCGAGTTCTTTTCCCGTCATGTCTTCTTAGGCAAAAAAACGATACAAGATAAGATTTGCTCTGCTATCAGAGCGATATAAAGATATGGTCCGGTTTGGACCACAATTAAATTATATGTTGGAGACCTGTGTGAAATGTCAGCCAATTCGCATAAGAATTGCGCCCTTTGGGGGCTCAAGAAGTAAAATAGAGAGATCGATTTATATGGGAGCTGTATCAGGCTATAGACCGATTCATACCATAATTGTATTTTGTATTTGTATTTGTATTTGTATTTTATTATGATAAAACCCATACAAAAGACAGTGTCTTATGTAAAGCATGGGTTAGTAAATTGATAAATACAATGAGTTCAACAAGTTTTCAATTAATAGAACAATAATTGGTACATAATAAACACGTATGTTGATGGTCATGAGAGGATCCGTCGTACAAAATTTCAGGCAAATCGGATAATAATTGCGACCTCTAGAGGCTAAAGAAGTCAAGATCGCAGATCGGTTTATATGGCAGCTATATCAGTTTATGAACCGATTTGAACCTTATTTAATACAGTTGTTGATAGTAAGAATAAAATACGTCATGCAAAAATCAGCCAAATCGGATAGGAATTGCGCCCGCTAGAAGCTCAAGAAGTCAAGTCCCCAGATCTGTTTATTTGACAGCTTTATCAGGTTATGGACCGATTTGAACCATACTTGGCACAGTTGCTGGATATCATAACGAAATACTTCGTGCAAAAATTCATTCAAATCGGAAATAAATTGCGCACTCTAGAGGCTCAAGAAGTCAAGACCCAAGATCGGTTTATATGACATCTATATCAGTTTATGAACCGATTTGAACCATACTTAGCACATTTGTTGGATATCATAACAAAACAAGTCGCATTTTTAGAGTTATTAATATGTAGAGTTATTTATCACATATGTGATGTTGAAGGTCTTGGTAGTAGCCGTTGTACAAAATCGGAGAATAATTGCGCCCTCTGGAGGCTCAAGAAGTCAAGATCAGATTATATGACAGCTATATCAGATTATGGACCTATTTAGAATATATATGGCACAGTTGTTGGAAGGCATAACGAAATACGTCGTGCAAAATTTCAGCCAAATCGGATAAGAATTGCTCCCTCTAGCGGTTCAAGAAGTCAAGATCCAAGATCGGGGTAAATGGCAGCTATATCAAAACATGGACCGAAATGGTCCATTTACAATCATAACCCACCTACACCAATAAGAAGTATTTGTGCAAAATTTCAAGCGGCTAGCCTTATTCCTTCGAAAGTTAGCGTGCTTTCGACAGACAGACGGACGGACAGACATGGCTAGATCGACTTAAAATGTCATGACGATCAAGAATGTATATACTTTATGGGGTCTTAGATAAATATTTCGAGGAGTTACAAACAGATTGACGAAATTAGTATACCCCCATCCTATGGAGGGTATTATAAGAAAATGATTTTGGATTTTCGAAATTCCTGTGTATTTTTTTAAAAATACTGGCATGCGCATCAAAATAAGAAATTGTCGATGTATTCTAAGTTTGATATATAAATATTATGCAAAAGCTGAATTATGAATGGACTTTTAAAAACATCCGTTGAAAATGAAAAATTGATAAATAGCTAACGACGTTTTTTAACAAATGTAGGGTTTTTTATCAACTTAAATTCGGGGAAAAATATAAATATCTTAGAAAATTTTTATCGCATTTGTATATCGAATTTTGTTGATAGGCTGCTTACGATAATTTTATAAACTTTTATATATCGACTTTGAACGGAAAAACGCCTATGCTATTTTAGTTGTTGTTGTTGGAATTATTTTATCAGTTAAATATTTTTAATAAAACACTCACAATTACAAAAGTTGAATATTTGGGAAAGTTTATCGCCGTATAATTAATAAATACTTCATTTGGATATTTGTACTATTTTCATATTAAATAAAATTTATTTTTCGTTCTGTGTATGTTGGTTCGCTTAATTCGGCCCGACCGAACTTGGCGCATTTTTAATTGTTTCACCTAGTTCCAAACTGCATTAAAACACCACTTTTCTGACTCTAGCTAAAGTTTTTCTAAAACAGCCTTATTCCTGGGTATTTTTCTACACATTCGCTTTGAATATGTAGTATTTGTTATATTTAAATTAACTTAAAGTCACATCATTGAACTATTAAAGTTGAGAACAAACTATTTCGCACAAATCGGACCTGATCTATTATTCAAATCCTATTTCACTGCATGAAAGTCTTGCATGAATTGATGTAAAAAGCGGTGCAATATTATTGCACGATGTACTTGCCACAACATATCTGTCTGAAGTCTGCAAATTTTGGTTGGAGATTGAGGTTATCGCTCTATGATTTTTCCATCCATCCGCAAAATTTTAATATCGTTATGAAAGTAATGAAGCGTACAAAATCAAATTTGAACATCTAATATGGGAGAAGGAGTGTAAGCAGGGTAAATTTAATCTTAAAAATTGTCAAAAGTAATAAAAGGAAAGATTATGAAGATGTTTGGATTAAATGCAAAACTTAAAGCAACAACCCCAGTGCTTCAAATTGAACAAGTAATATTAAACAAGTAAACAGACATTAAATTCGGCCGGACCGAAATTTGGATACCCACCACTTTGGGTATATATATGTAAACCCCCTGTCATCACAATCCGGTGAAAACTGGATAAATTAAGCACCCAAATCCGGCATGGACATTGAGTGGTGTAATATATATAAGTCACTATTCAATATTGTAGGTCAAAATATTGCTCTTCTTGGCAGCTATATCCAACTATAAACCGATCTGAACCATATTAAGGTTGAATATCCGGAGGCTCAGAACAACTCACTGTTTCAAATTTCAGCGAAATCGGGTAATAAATAAAGCTTTTATGGGCTTCAGTCCCCTTATCGCCGGATCGGTCTATGTGGCAGATATATCTAAATATAGTCCGATCGTAACCATATATAGGTCGGATGTTAGGAAGCCTTAACCTACTCACTGTTTCAAATTTCAGCGAAATCGGTTAAAAAATGAAGCTTTTATGGGCTTCAGACCCTTTATCGGCAGATCGGTCTATATGACAGCTATATATAAATATAGTCCGATCTGAACCATATTTAGGTCAGATGTCGGGAGGCTTAAAATAACCCACTGTTCTAAATTTCAGCGAAATCGGGTATTAAATAAAGTTTTATGGCCTTCAGACCCTTTATCGGGAGATCGGTCTATATGGCAGCTATATTTTAATATAGACCGATCTGATCCATATTTCGGTCAGATTTCGGGAGGCTTAAAATAACCCACTGTTTCAAATTTCAGCAAAATCGGCAAATAAAATAAAGCTTTTATGGTCATCAGACCCTTTAACGGCAGATCGGTCTATATGACAGCTATATCTAAATATAGTCCGATCTAAACCATATTTGGGTCAGTTATCGGGAAGCTTTCAACTACTCACTTATTAAATTTCAGTGAAATCGGATAAAAAAATAAAGCATTTGTAGGTATTAGACCCTTTATCGGCAGATCGGTCTACATAGCAGCTATATCCAAACATGGTCCTATTTGGCCCGTTAAAGAACTTAACCAGCGTGCATCAAAAAGACGTACCTATGCAAAATTTCAGCTAAATATCTCAAGGCTGTAGAGTGATTACAACAGAGGGACGGACAGACACACGGACATCGTTAAATCGTATTAGAATTTTCCGTCGATCCGAATTATATATACTTTGTAGGGTCGGAAATTGATATTTCAATGTGTTGCAAACGAATTGACTAAATGAATATACCCCCTATCCTACGGGGGTAGGGGGTATATACCCCCTTGTCTGTCGAAAGCACGCTAACTTTCGAAGGAGTTAAGCTATCCCTTTAAAATTTGCGGAAATACTTTTTATTAGTGTAGGTCGGTTAGGATTGTATATGGGCCAAATCGGTCCATGTTTTGATTAACTGCTTTATAAACCGATGTTGGGTCTTGACTTCTTGAGCATCTAGAGGGCGCAATTCTCGTTCGATTTCACTGAAATTTTGCACGTGGTGTTCTGGTATCACTTCCAACAACTTCGCTTAGCATGGTTCAAATCGGTTTATGTTTTGATATAGCTGCCATAAAAACCGATCTTGGGTCTTGACTTTTTGAGCCTCTAGAGGGCGCAATTCTCATCCGATTTGGAAGAAATTTTGTACAATGGCTTCTCTCATGACCTTCAACATACGTGTCTAATATGATCTGAAACGATCAATAGCTTGATACAGCTTCCTTATAAACCAATCTCCAGATTTTGCTTCTTAAGATCCTACAAGGCGCAATTCTTATCCGAGTGAACTGAAATATTACGCAATGGCATATTGTTATTCAATATTCTTTGTTTGCCTAAAAAGAGATACTGCGCATAGAACTCGACAAATGTGATCCATGGTGGAGGGTATATAAGATTCGGCCCGGCAGCACTTAGCACGCTCTTGCTTGTTAAATAACTAGTTAATATCACATACCACTTAAAGCTATTATTAAAAATGTTATGGCCACTTCTTGCTTTCAATCGAAGTTATTATACCCACCACCATAGGATGAGGGTGTACTAATCCAGTCATTCCGTTTGTGACACATCGAAATATTCGATTAACACCCCGCAAAGTATTGGGTTGCCCAAAAAGTAATTGCGGATGTTTTAAAAGAAAGTAAATGCATTTTTAATAAAACTTAGAATGAACTTTAATCAAATATACTTTTTTACACTTTTTTTCTAAAGCAAGCTTAAAGTAACAGCTGATAACTGAAAGAAGAAAGAATGCAATTACAGAGTCACAAGCTGTGAAAAAATTTGTCAACGCCGACTATATGAAAAATCCGCAATTACTTTTTGGGCAACCCAATATATATATATTTGTTCGGCTCAATATTTTGAGTCGATCTAGCCATGTCCGTCCGTCCGTCTGTCGAAATCACGATAGCGGTCGAACGCGTGAAGCTACCTGCTTGAAATTTTGCGAAGACACTAAATATTCATGTGGGTCGTTGGAGATTGTAAATGTGCCATATCGGTTCAGATTTAGATATATCTCCCATATAAACCGATCACCCGAAACGACTTCTTGAGCCCTTACAAGCCGCAATTTTTGCCCGATGTGCAGATAGCGTTCTGTTATGACTTCCACCAATTGTGCCAAGTACGGTCCGAATCGGTCTATATAGCTCCCATATAAACCGATCTTCCGATTTGACTTATTGAGCCCTTACAAGCCGCCATTTTTATCAGTTTTGGCACAAATTTTGCATATAGCGTTCTGTTATGACTTTTAGCAACTGCGCCAATTACGGTCCAACTCGGTCTACCTGGTATAGCTCCCATATTTTAGCAGAATCCATAGTGATGGGTTCCCAAAATTCGGCCCTGCCGAACTTAGCACGCTTTTACTTTTTCTAGTCTCATGCAACAGGAGAACTTTTAACTTCCGCAAGAAAACCAACTATAAGGGAATTAAAAAATTTAACACAAACTCCTTTTTATTTGCCTGAGCTTCATAGTAATCAACACTAATCCTGTCATTTTACAGAAAATTTATTTTATTTTTCGAAATTCATGATGAAATCGTTTATCGCCTCTCTTCTGCATTTACTTTGCTGTGGCATATGCCAAAAAAAAGTAAGAAAAAAACTTTATATGGCACTAAAAGGCATCGTAAAAGAACAGTTAAATTTAATTCGAAATTTCCAACATAAAAAATTTAAGTTTAGAGACTTCAAAAGAACTGCAATGAAAATGATAATAAAAATGTTCATGTTCATAAAATCCACGCAAAAAAGTGCAACGAAGTTAATGCTACGGCCGTGAGTACTATTTTGTCAAGAGTATTTGTTAATCGAAGTTTTATAAAAAAAAAAACAATATCTTGGTACCTAAGGAGATATGCAAATGTGGAGGACGCGAGAAAGAAATAGCATTTATAACTTAATAATTTTAAGTGTATTTAATGAAAAAAAAATCCTATATTGGTTACTTGAATAGAGTTCTGAATCAAAATGGAGATTACTTTGAGACAGAGAAATTAACTATAGCTTTATAAGTATGTATATAGTAAGTTTACAGATATTCTGCTAAAATGGGAAAGCTAACACATTAAACTTTTTCTGCTGGTTTCAAATGTTAAAAACTTCAAATTAATCAAAAAATATCTCTTTATCATCATAATCTTTATTTAAGTGGTTGTCTATTAAATTTTATCGATAGAGCGTTCAGAATAAACGACAAATCCTTCCACATCGAAAATGAGAAGAGAATTCGAAACATATAGAGCAAAATGATTTCCCAAGAAAAACGGTAACGGATCCAATAAAACACGTGAACAACAAAAAGGACAATGATACGAAGGAACTTATAAAAGGACAACATATATTTCAGGATTTTCGGGGAGATTTGGTAACTCCAACATTGACAACAAGGACTCATACCAACTGGCGCTAAAAAGTGGCAATATCGTCAACAACCTATTTAGCAAGACTAAACAAGGATAAGGAAAGAGGAAAAATCAAACGTGGTATACAAGATAAACTGCGCTGGGGACAAGCCCAATTAATGCCCAATTCTTCTTATATATAACAAGTAAAAGCATGCTAAGTTCGGCCGGGCCGAATCTTATATACCCTCCACCATGGAGCGCATTTATCGAGTTCTTTTCCCGGCATCTCTTCTTACGCAAAAAATTATATAAGAAAAGATTTGCTCTGCTATTAGAGCGATATCAAGATATGATCCCGTTTAGACTGCAATTAAATTATATGTTGGAGACCTGTGTAAAATGTCAGCCAATTCAAATAAAAATTGCGCCCTTTGGGGGCTCAAGAAGTAAAATAGAGGGATCGATATATATGGGAGCTGTATCGGGCTAAAGACCGATTCAGACCATAATAAACACGTATGTTGATGGTCATGAGAGGATCCGTCGTACAAAATTTCAGGCAAATAGGATAATAATTGCGACCTCAAGATGCTCAAAAAGTCAAGATTCCAGATCGGTTTATATGGCAGCTATATCAGGTTATGAACCGATTTGAACCATAATAAGCACAGTTGTTGGATATCATAACAAAATACTTCGTGCAAAAATTCATTCCAATAAGTTAAGTTCTAAGATCGGATTATATGGCAGCTATATCAGGTTTTGGACCGATTCGAACCATACTTGGCACAGTTGTAGCGCACTCTAGAGGCTCAAGAAGTCAAGACCCAAGATCGGTTCATATGACAGCTATATCAGGTTATGAGCCGATTAGAACCATACTTGGCACAGTTGTTGTATATCACAAAAAAACACGTCGTGCAAAATTTCATTCCAATCGGATAAGAATTGCGCACTCTAAAGGCTCAGGAGGTCAAGACCCCAGATCGGTTTATATGGCAGCTATTCAAAACATGGTCCGATATGGCCCATTAACTATACCACCCGAACTACACTAATAAGAAGTATTAGTGAAATTAAAATTTCAAGCGGCTATCTTTACTCCTTCGGAAGATAGCGTGCTTTCGACAGACAGACGGACGGACATGGCTAGATCGACATAAAATGTCGCGACGATCAAGAATATATATACTTTATGGGGTCTCAGACGAATATTTCGAATAGTTACAAACAGAATGGCGAAATTAGTATACCAGAATGGCGAAATTAATATATCCCATCCTATGGTGGTGGGTATAAAAATTTGGGATGGGGTACTTAGGGGGGCCGTCCTTAAACCCCGGCCCCATCCTTAAACCTACCAAACATATATTTAGACCAATCATGACAGTATGGGACTCAAATGAAAGGTATTTAGAATAGGAAAACACATCTGATATCCAATTGTCGGACCAAGTGTTAGGGTGACCACCCCAACCCCCAAAACACCCCTAAATCGGACATATTTACCGATCATCGTAATATAGGACTCAAATGAAAGGTATTTACGAGTAGAATGCGAATCTAATATCCAAATGTGGTACCACTTTTCTGGGGGTCCACCCCTTCCCCAAAACAACCCCCAAACAGGACTTATTTATGGGGTTTAAATAAAAGGTGTTTTAATGTAGAATACGAATCTCGTATCCAAATATGGGACCACCAAAAACATCCCCCAAAGGGGAAAAATTTACGACCATAGAAATATGGGGCTCAAATGAAAGGTCTTCGGGAGCAAAGCACGAATCTGATATCAATATTCGGGAAAAGTATCAATGGGGCCACCCCACCCCTACTACACCACCCAAATAGGAAGTATTTGCTGACTATTGCAATATGAGGCTCAAATAAGAAGGTTTTTAGAGTAGAACACGAATCCCATATATATTTTCAAGGCCAACTCACTGAGTGGCCGCCCATTCCCCAAAACAACTCCCAAGCCGGTCATGTTTGCCGACTATGGAAATATGGGGCTCAAATTAAAGGTATTTGGCTGTAGACCACGTATCTGATATCAGCATTAGGGACCAACTATCTAGCGGACGTCCCACCACCATAGCAACCCCCAAACAGGACGTATTTGCTCACCAAGACAATTTGGGTCTTAAAGAGAGTGGAACTACAATAAATATTTATAGTTTTTACGGCCAATACCCCAAACCGGACATATTTGCTGACTTTTGCAATAAGGAGTTTAAATGAGATTAGAAAACGAATTTGAAATCCAATTTTGAGGCCAATGGCAATATGGGGTTCAAATAAATGATATATAGATATATGAGAACAGAGCACGTTGCTAATATATTTTCCGGACTTGGTGTTTGGGGGACCACCCAAATTCCCAAACCACCCCTGAATCGGGCATATTTACCGACCATGGCAGTGTGCAGCATAAATGAAACGTATTGGGAGGTAGAGCACAAAATTTGATACCAACTTTCGGCACAAATTTTCTCGGAGTCTACCCCTTTCCCAAAATACCTTACAAACAGCAATTTTTAGTGACCATCGCAATATGGGGCTCAAATAAAGGTATTTGGGAGTAGAAAACGAATTTGATATCTAAATGTAGGACCATGTATTTAGGGCATCTCCCCTTCCCCAAAACACCCCCCAAAGGGAAAAACTTTTCGACCATGCCAATATGTGGCTCAAATGTAAGGTATTTGAGATAAGAAAACGAATTTGATAACTTATTTAGGGGCCATGTGTTTGGGGGAATCCTCATCGTGTAAGCTCCCCTTAATCCAATGGCAATATGGGGTTTAAATAAATGGTATTTGAAAGAAGAGCACGATTCTGATATTTTTCAGGACCAATTGTCTGGGGGACCATCTCACCTCCGAAAACACCCCTAAATCAGACATTATGAGAATAACGAGCTAAAATAAATTATTTTAAGAATGGAGTACACTTTGCATCCAAACTTAAATTCGTGGACCAAAAAAGATCGTTTGGGATTCAGATTAAGGCACTTATATTGTTAAACTGTTAGTCAAGCGATATACAATTTTCGTAGCATGGTATTTCACTAAAAGCTCTTTAATTTTCAAAAATAAATATTCCAAGGAAACTTTTGTACCATATGAAGTAAAAGAAGGCGCAGCGAAGCGGGCCCGTGTCAGCTAGTAACTAGATATAGCTCCCATATTTTAGCAGAATCTATGTTAGTGGTTTCCCAAGATTCGGTCCGGCCGAACTTAGCACGCTTTTACTTGTTTCGTTTTATTCTGCTTTCATGAGGTTTGGTGGGGAGGCAATAAAATTGTTGTTAAAACGGTTATAATGATGTGCTTGGTAGACTGTTAGTCGAGAATTCTCCCACTCCAATTAGCATAACTGACATCTGGTTTTAATCATTACGTTGTTCTTTGTGGCTTAGCTACCGATCGTTTGCAGATTCAGACATGTAATGATGATCTTTTCCACGTTCTTTTGCAACGTCACGTCAAGGATTAGGATGATAATATGAGACCGAATATATGTCCCCTATATTCTCCTGCATGAATTCAGCAATGCGCTCAAAATTAGAACAGATTGGAGATATTATTCTCGGCTCGTGTTAGTAGGATGATACATGTATCAACAAGTAAACAGGCGTTTAGTTCGGCCGGACCGAACTTTGGATACTCACCCCCTCGGGTCTATATATAATCCACCTTTCATCAAAATCCGATGAAAATTGCATACCTTATACCATAGCAGTTATATCGAAATATGTTCCTATTTGGACCAAATAATAATAAGTACAAGTCATTGTTCAATTGTGTATAACAAAATATTGGTCTTTTTAGTAGCTATATCTGAAAATAAACCGATCTGAAGCATATACAACATGGATGTCGAAAAGCCTAACATAAGTCACTGTGTCAAATTTCAGTTAAATCGTATTATAAATGCGCCTTTTTTAGGGCCAAGACTTTAAATCGAGATATCGGTCTATATGCCAGCTATATGCAAATCTTGATCGATCTAGACCAAATTGCAGAAATATGTGGAGGGGCTAACTTAACTCTCTGTCCCAAATTATGGCACAGTCGGACAATAAAAGCGCCTTTTATGGGCCCAAAACCTTAAATCGAGGGATCGGTCTATATGGCAGCTATATCCAAATCTAATCCGATCAGGGCCAAATTGAAGAAACATGTCGAAGTGCCTAAGACAACTCACTGTCCCAAAATTTCGGCGACATCGGACAATAAATGCGCCTTATATGGGCCCAAAACCTTAAATCGAGGGATCGGTCTATATGGCAGCTATATCCAAATCTAATCCGATCAGGGCCACATTGAAGAAACATGTCGAAGCGCCTAAGACAACTCACTGTCCTAAATTTCAGCAAAATCGGATAATAATTGTGGCTTTTATGGGCCTAAGACCCTAAATCGGAGGATCGGTTTATAGGGCATCTATATCCAAATCTTGACCGATTTGCGCCAAATTGACCAAGTGTGTCGAAGGGCCTTACATAACTCACTGTCCCAAATTTCAACAAAATCGAATAATAAATGTGGCTTTTATGGGCCTAAGACCATAAATCGGAGGATCGGTGTATATGGCAGCTATATCCAAATCTGGACCGATCTGGGCCGTATTGACGAAGGATTCCGAAGGGCCTAACACAACTCACTATCTCAAATTTCAGCAAAATGGGATAATAAATGTGGCTTTTATTGGCCTAAGACCCTAAATCGGCGCATCGGTCTATATGTGAGCTATATCGATATATAGTCCGAAATCGGGGGATCATTTTATTTGAGTGCTATACTAGGTCAAAAACCGATTTGGACAATACTTAGTTGGAAATTTTAGCAAAACACTATGTGCGAAATCAGCTAAATCGGTTAACAAATCCCTCTTCCACGGACCTAAATCGGCGGATCGGTCTATATGTGAGCTATATCAAGATATAGTCCGAATTCGGGGGATTATTTTTTTTTTGAGCGCTATACTAGGTCAAAAAACCGATTTGGACAATACTTAATAGGAAATTTTAGCAAAACACTATGTGCGAAATCAGCTAAATCGGTTAACAAGTCGCTCTTCCACGGATTCAAATGTAAATTCGAGAGATCGGTTTATATTGGAACTATGTCAGGTCATTGACCGATTTGAACCATACTCGACATACACCACGTGCAAAATTTCAGTCAAATCAGATAACAATTATGGCTTCCAGGAGCTCAGATTAGAAATCTGCTGATGGGTTTATATAAATTTCAGCTCAATCGAATGATAATCGCAGATTATAGGTGCTCAAGAGGTCATGTCGATAGACCACTTTATATGTGAGCTATACTGTGAACGATACGTAAACTCCAGCTAAATTGGATAAAACTTAAAGCTCATACGGGCCCTAGACTTTGAGCTGTATTCTTATACAAGACGGTCGGACACATTGATCGACTTAGAATGAGAAAATATCAACAATATATATCAATGAGTGTTGGAAATCGAATTTCGACGCGAGACGAATAAAAATATTCTTCTTCATCGTATGGTGGGGAGTATATTGAAGATTTTCCGCTTTAAATACTGGCCTTGGCAAGTCAAACATATTGAAAATGGCAACTGGACCGACAGATATAGGCCTACATCTATTTCGAGCTACATTTTTGCAAGAGATCTATGCTACTACATAAAGTAAAAGAAGATCACATCTTAGAATTTTTAACCATTCGCTCGCTCTCAAACTCCGAAATTAAACGCTGATACTGATTTAAAAGATTTTCCGTTGCAATTATGTAATTATTTTAGCTACTGAAATGATAAATATTTCAACAAGAAACTGCACCTCGTTTAACACGTAGACGTTCTAATTAAGCTATTTTTATTGCTTTTTCTACTAGTTAATGTTTTTTAGTGTTTTCATGCTATGTATTCTTTACCCTTCGAAATGAATATAGAACAACAAGTCAAAAACTGATTTTTAACCCTTTAGTTACCTTTGAGGGCGAGTGGGTCATACACGTCCGATAAGTGTAGGAAGTGTAAAGGTAAAGGTATATCACCAAATCAATTTTTGTCAAATGTCACTGATAGAGGAGGCATTGACACCAATAATACTAAAAATTTAGCACCCTAGTCTGTCAAGTCTTCGAAATAGAGACATTTTTAATTAATGAAAAAAATAAAGCAAATTTTTGTGTTTTATGTCTCACCAAAAGGAAACGGGAAAATTATATTAAATTTTTGTGACCGAACTATATATCCGCATTGGTTCTCTATGGACTAAATGCAAATTTTAAAAAATCGATTAACATATGTGGATTTTCGAGTGAAAATATAAAATGGACATATATGTCCCATTCGCCCTCAAAGGATTAAACAACTTTTTACTGTTAAAATACAAATAATTGATATTTTTGACATGTATAAGAAACTTTTTATTTCATTGGATTAAATTTCGTATAAAAAATGACTTACATTGCTTAAAAAAATATATTTATCTTATTTATTGATTCCAGGCTTGAAAAAAAGAAGAAAAATTGTCGTTCTATTCATTGTCGGGACCATGGTCTGTAAAAAGTATTGTGAGCAAATTATTTTTTTTCAATCCATATTTAAAATGGGTCCTAATAATTACCAATCTTAGCATTTTGCGCACAATACCACGAAATCTAGATCCATATATGTTATATTCCGTCCTCAGCGCCGCTTCCAAGTTCATATAATACTTTATGGATAATAAATTATTAAAATAATAAAATGTTAATAAATATTACCAATGTCCCTCAATGTGTTGCGTTTGGAGTTCATCCATTCTATTAGTTCAAATCCTTTTACTTTAAAGCAAGTAAAAGCGTGCTAAATTCGGCCGGGTCGAATCTTAAATACCCTCCGCCATGGATCGCATTTGTCGAGCTCTTGCTACGGTATCTCTTTTTTTTTTTTTTTGCTATTATATTGGAACAATATCAAGTTATGGTTCATTTCGGACCATAATTAGTGTAGTAGAATTTCAGCCAAATCTAGAAAGAATTGCGCACTTTAGGGGCCGAAGAAGTAAAATAAGGAGATCGGTTTATAGGGGAGCTGTATTAGGCTATAAACCGATTCATGCCATATTCGACACGTATATTAAAGGTCATAAGAGAAGCTGTTGTACAAAGCCAAACCGGGTAATACTTGCGCCCTTTAGAATCTCAAAAAGTCAAGACCCCCGGATGGGTTTATATGGCAGCTATTGGGTTGCCCAAAAAGTAATTGCGGATTTTTCATATAGTCGGCGTTGACAAATTTTTTCACAGCTTGTGACTCTATAATTGCATTGCAAAATTTCAGCCAAATCGGATAATAATTGCGTCCTCTAGACGCTCAAGAAGTCAAGACCCAGATAAGTTTATATGGCAGCTATATAAGGTCATGGACCGATTTCAACCATACTCAACACAGTTGTAGGAAGTCATAATAAACCACCTCACTGTAGAGGCTCAAGAAGTCATGACCCCAGATCGGTTTATATGGCAGCTATATGAGGTTATGGATCGATTCCAACCATACTCATCACAGTTGTTGGAAGTCATAATAACACACCTTATGCAAAATTTCAGCCAAATCGGATAAGAATTGTGCCCTCTAGCGGCTCAAGAATTCAAGAATCCAAGATCCCAGATCGGTTTATATGGCAGCTATATCAAAACGTGGACCAATATAGCCCATTTACAATCCCAACCGAAGTATTTGTGCAAAATTTCAAGCGGCTGGCTTTACTCCTTCAAAAGTTAGCGTGCTTTCGACAGACAGACGGACGGATAGACGGACGGACAGACGGACGGACATGGCTAGTTCGACTTAAAATGTCATGACGATCAAGGATATATATACTTTACGGGGTCTTAGACGAATATTTCGAGGAGTTACAAACAGAATGACGAAATTAGTATACCCCCATCCTATGGTGGAAGGTAACCGTGATTCAAAAATAAATAAAATCCAATTTCTATGTCAAAAATTATCAAAGCAACTAAAACCTTGTTTGAAAAGTTTTTTTTATAACTCATTATCATATATAATATGTCATATTTAGGTCCATATATTGTCTGTGTAGAGATGTTAAGGCAAAGGCGACCTCCCATATATCGGTTTTCAACACAGAATTATTCATAACTGAAAATTTGAGTAGAATCGTTCATAAGTGGCTATATTTTGTATTTTAATTTTCACTTCTATATTTAAAGCAGATGGTTATCAATTCTTCTACAAAATTTACTACCATCAACAAAGACATAACTCAAAAATTCTTATTTTAACTGTTATATACAATAATTTTTAGCTTCGGCAACAACCAAATAAACGGCGGCCAGTGTGGCAGCAATGTTGAGCTATTATATTTCGTTAAAGCCATACCATCAACCAAAGCATAACTCAAAATTTGATATCTTAACTGTTATATATAATAATTTTTAGCTTCGGCAACAACCAAATAAACGACAACCAGTGTGGCAGCATTATTGAGCTTAATTTCGAGAAAGCCATTCCATAGACATAGGAAATGAATAGATTTTGAAACTCAAAAAGTTAATAAAATAACTCAAAAGCTCTCCGGTCTGAGAATTTGACATTTCTACCATCTGTTGGAGCCATTTTGAACATATGTTTATGAGTCTACAGATTTCCGTTTTATATGCAAGAACTTCGTAAAATTTAAGGTGCCATCTTTTGGCTTGTTTCTTACATGAAAGATTGGTTTATGGCAAGAATAGCTAAGAAGGAATGAATAGCAGAGACACACAATACGTTGAGATACCGCAGATAGATAAATTTTATATAGATAAAGATTTTGAACTTTGCACATGGTGGCGCTTGTGAATATAAATACATTACAGTTATTTAAGAACATGCCCAGTATGTCAGTTTTTTAGGTTTTCGACTGTCAAAAAGTTGTAAACGTCGAAAACGCCATATACTTGTAAAAACCCGTATAAAAAGTAGCAAACGCCAGAAACCTCGAAAAAGTAGCAAACGCCAGAAACCGCTTCTTGTTTAGTTTCTACAACATATCATTGTTTTAGATTTGTTGATGTTGCTATATATAAAATTTTAGAAATTTTAAATCCGATAAAAAAGTTTTTATTTTAAATCTACATATAAATAATTAGCGCACTGCCTTCCGATGCAGTTTGACAGTGTTAAGATATTCACAAATGTCGCCAGAATTTATAAGTGAAGGAGAAAAACAGTAAAAAAAATATTGATGTTCTTGCCAGGATTG
Source organism: Stomoxys calcitrans (assembly GCF_963082655.1). Lineage (NCBI taxonomy): Eukaryota > Metazoa > Arthropoda > Insecta > Diptera > Muscidae > Stomoxys > Stomoxys calcitrans. The sequence goes on along the minus strand of NC_081555.1, from coordinate 82,334,765 downwards.
TAAGTCAGGCTATTTCTGTTATAGGAGCATGATTTGACCCTGGTGCATATGTTGCCATATTTATAAATTTACAAAAGTTGAAACTAATTGTACAATTTCCTAATTATTTTTTTAATTCTGTCAAAAACTAGTTTTTTGGCTAGGTTTATGAAGTTTACATAATACACGTCAAATGTATTATACGTCGGAAATGTATGTCGTATACGTCGGTGTTTCCGACAGACCATATTTGAACATGCCGCAAGCAGATTCTGCTCCAATCTATGTCTCTATCTTTTTTCTTGTATGCCTTACAACACCACTGTGGTAGAGGTTACTATAATTTAGGGCATTTGGCCTACAGACCTATAAGCTTTACGTGCTTTCTACTCACAACCATGGAACGTATTGTGCACCATGAAAAAGAGTAGGACATCCAGCGAACTGCTCAGCTACAAACAGAATGCCTATGTCAAGGGAAGGTCGGTGGAGACTGCCCTGCACGAGGTTGTGCATAAAATAGAAGAATCCTTCGATGCCAAAAACGTACACACTGGCGGTATGCATTGACATCGATGGGGCTTTTAAAAATGTGCGGTAGACGGGTGGACCCAGTCCTTAGAGACTGGATAAACCATATGCTAAGGAACAGGTGGATAAATTGTGTGTCCCATGACATAAATATAAGGGAGAAAGTGGCACAGGGGCCATTTTATAGCCACTCCTATAAAGGACCAATTACGGATGCTGACTGAGGAGGGGTATGAACTCGTCAGAATAGGAGGAGAGATGAGGACCACGCCCACTAGTGCTCTGGCTATGAGACTTAAGGCGATGGGAAAATGAATTGAGGTTGGGAGCAGCTCATACCATCGTGGTATAATCGAGGCGACGATAGGGGTCCTGGAATGAAGGGAAGAGGTTTCTGATCGGATACCTGAGAAGAACCTTAAGGTTGAGTGCGAGGCTCTGCTGCCAGCGGCACAGCCTTAGATTGACGGAACCCTAGTATTGCCATCTGGAAGATAATGTTACACGGTTGGATCAAAGCTAGAGGATAGAGTTGGCCTGGGGGTCTACATTGAGAACCCAAGGACTGAGATCTGTTTTAGACTATCTGACCATAATACGGCCCTGCAGGCGAAGATTCGGGTTATCACGAAATGCGTGAAGTGGTGTGGTGTTAACGCGAGGGTCTAGTGCGAACATCTTTATGGACAGTAAAATTGCCATAAGGGCAATAACAACCAGGACGGTAAGGTCACGAACAGTCTTGCAATGTAAGAAGGAGATTAACGGCTTCTCTGAGAATGGCAAAATCCGCATCGTTTGGGTGCCGGGCCATAAGGGAATAAGGGGGAATAAAAAGGAGGACGAATTGGCGATGAACGTCAGAGGACTGACGTCAATAAACATGGTTAACCCGAAGCCTTTCGGGTCGACGCAGTCCGAATTAAACAGCGAAACGGTCGGTAGGATGGCGAAAATCCTGTGGAGAGACCCAGATCGTGAGAAGACGAGGCTATTACTGAAAGGAAGTAAGAAGGAAGTCAGTATAGCTCTCGGTATAATAACGGGACACACAGGACTACGAGCTCACGTATATATAATCGGTTCGGCAAGTGATAGCATGTGTAGGGCATGCGGGGAAGATGATGATACGTTGGAGCATTTCCTTTGTCATTATCCGCCCGCCTTTCGCGTCTAACAGATACCGCCACTTAGGTGGGGACAATATACCAGACATGAACCAATTTAGGGCGTTCCGTGGCAAACAATTAGGGATTCCGTAAGTAGCACGGAATTCCTAACCAAGATTTTATTTTTCGAGGTTACTTTTTTAGTATTGAGAGTGCACAACAAACCGATTACTGGCTTAGGTGTATGTCATTAGTGGCATGGAGCGGATTAATATCCGCACCCTCAAGCAAACCTAACCTAACCTATGACATTTGTTTGTAACACCCCAAAGGAAGAGAGATAGAGCAATTTATATATATATACCGATCGACTCAGAATCACTTTCTGATTCGATTTAGCTATGTCCATCTGTCTGTCCATCCGTCCATGTTAATTTGAGTACAAACTACAGGTCGCAATGAATGAGTGAAATTCATAGAAATCGGTTCAGATTTAAATATAGCTGCCATATATTTATATGGTCCGATTTTCACTTAAAGCTACTGCAAGCGCATTTATTGACCAATATTGGCAACATTTTGCACAACGTCTCCTCGACAACTACCACAATATCTAAGAAGTTTGGTCGAAATCGATTCAGATTAAGATATAGCTCCCATACACATTTTCGTCAGATTTTGGGTAATTTGCAATAATGTTGTCATTTGTCATAAGTAGTTATTACAGGTTGAACATATTTGCTCGAAATATAATACGACTTGTTTAACAACCTATCTGAAAACATCCCCCGATGTCCATTAAAATTGGTTAAGAATTAGTTATTGCTCCCACTTTTTACTTATAGGGTATTAAACAGTCGGTACAGCCCGACTTTTGATTTTCCTTATTGGTTTACATTAACTTTTTGTTGTAAATTTGATTTTTTTTAGCATATTTGGCAGAGCTGCTTGCTTTGAAAAAAATAAAATAAATTACGATATCTATAATCGATATCTTAAAATTTGCTGTCACATTTTGAGAAAAATTAAATTCCTCTGTTATTTATATCCTCTTTCGGTACGACAATTGAAAAATTTGATTAGGATGTTGAACATGTTGAGCGCATATTATTCATTGGGTTGGAACCGCCATCACATCTGTTATATAAAAATGGAAGTGATGCACTTTGTTTGTTAGTTCGTTAATATGTAACTTATAGACTTAAAAACGACTGGACCGATTTTCATGATATTTTCACAGATGGTAGAGTTTGGGGGCAGATACTCCCCCTAACCCCAATTTTCAAAAACGCCAGATCTTGGAAATGGGTGCATAGGTAACCCGAAAACACTAAATTGGTATACAACTTTGGGGTCAAATAACCATGAGGAACGCTCATTTATAAAACCCAAACGGACACGTTTTTCGATACAGTCCAGGGGCGCCGCGCACCTCAAAAACCATCCCAAACGCCCATGTAAGCCGATCTGGACTAAAGCAACTATTATATTCGCAACGTTAGATATTTCTTATAACAAATATCGATACCATAGTTAAGTTCCTAATATCTATATTTAAAACGAAAGTGAGAAGTAACAAGTAAAATCGTGCTAAGTTTGGCCAGGATGAATCTTGGAAACCCACCACCATGAACATTGCAAAAAATTTATACAAAATAAATTTAGTTGAAGGGCATAATTTTATTCTACATATCAAAGTTCTGTCAAACCAGCAAAAATTAAAGCTTCTAGGAACTAAACAAGGATGGTCGAGAGACGGGTTTACATGGAAGCTATATCGGGTTAAAGACTGATTTGGACCGTATTTGGCACACTTGTTGATAGTCGTAACAGAACACCGCATGCAAAATTTCAGCCAAATCGGACAAAAATTGGGGCTTGTAAGGACTAAAGAAGTCAAATCGGGAGATCGGTTTATATGGGAGCCATATCTAAATCTGAACCGATATGGCCCATTTGCAATCCCCAACGACCTACATCAATATTAGTTTAGGTTAGGTAAGGTTTAAGTGGCAGTCAGCCATCAGACTCACTTAGACGTTTTCGTCCATTGTGATACCACAGGAACAGAAGAAGGAAGATGCCTTCTAGTTGCTACCGTTGAACCATCCAGATTGCTTTAAAAAGCCCAACAACTTGCGAATCTTCACATCCGCTAAATCAGATAGGTTTTCAAAGAAATGAGAACCTAGAGTTGAACTCCTTTTGACTGCCAGTGCCGGACATACACACAGAAGGTGTTCTATAGTCTCATCTTCTTCTATGTCGTTGCTGGCATCATGTTTTCCGATTAGACAGTGACCTGTCATAACGCACACAATGACAGAGACGTCTGTTCCAGCCAATGACAGCAAAGCGGAAGACCTCTTCAAGTCTAGATTAGACTTCATAGTTTTGAAATGCTCACAGCCCCCTCTTTGTGACTATCTATCATTCGTTGTCCTTCGGGCCTGATTCTGAAAACTTAGCTTCTATGTCGCTAGAGGCATACCCACAGATTCTAGATTCTCTGGAATGTGTAAGGTTGTTGCTAGTCTCGCAAGCTCTGTAATGTACTATAGCTTTCGCTATAAATAAGAAGTCAATACTACTGGGTAGAATCAACCAGTAATAGAACCTTTATTCTGTCCCGAAGTGAGTTTAGAACTACTTTCTGAAAATGCTAAAAGATGAGAAACGATGGGAGCCATTTATTAGCTAGCAAACAGTCGGGATCGGGGGAGTTCTTGTCTCCCATCTGATAACATATGTGGCATTACAATTTTTATTATAGACTCCCAAAAAAAAAACTAAGAAAAATCATAACGTATTTTAAATGGACCAAAGTAACCAACGAATACCAAAATAAAAGCCCCTTGTTGGAAACCAATGAGATAATAAAATAAACAAAAACAAAGTGGACTCAGAATGTCGATTAAGAACCCCAAGATGTTAAAGGGTTTGCGTCTCATTACCCACACCTACCATTCCCTAGTGACGCCTATATAAATTTCTAGGGGCCCATAAAAGGATTATGTTTAACTCATTTTCCCACGCAAGAGATAGATTTAATTTAGCAATTCATATCTAGATAAACTCTCTTTTATTTCAAACCATAATTATTTCTTTTTTTTTTTCACTTGAAAATAGCATATACTCTAACAAAAATTTCATCACCGCCCATTTAAGATTAATGTGACAAGGATGAAGAAAAATAACTTATCATAATTTTTGTTTTGACATAAAAAAAAAATTGCAACTTTATAAATTTCAACAAAAAAATTCAAAAAAAATTTTAACTAATTTTTATCAAATCTTTTTCTTTTTTTTTTTTTTTTTCTTCTTATGATATTTCAAAATTTTCCAAACAATTATTTAATAATGAAAATACAACCTATACCACATGTTAATAGAGTGTCAATAGGTATGCTCGGCACACCAGCAGATCAAGCAAAGAATTCATAAAGATAAATAAAAATATGGGCTTTAGAATGGCATTAGTAAAACAAATAATGAATGAATTCTAAAATATAAAAACTATGAATGACGAGAGAAGAAAAAATAAATCTCTTAGAACATCACCATAATGAATGAAATGTGATGGAATTAACGGAAAAAAAAAATGTTCACACCAACAACAATCTTACTAGAGCTCAGCTCTATCGTTAAACGGGAATGATGAATGAAATGAAACCTGAATGGTGGGAGCATCAATGAAATCCACTGCACAGAGACGGGAGAAACATTGTGTGGAGACTTTCTGGATAGTACACTAACAATTAACACATTTTGGTCTCGGGTCTCCAATAGAGTACTCACAAAACGTAGTATGTAAGTGACAATGTTTCTGCCTTCTTATGCATTCTTATGCTTTTTGTTGCTGTCTTATAAAAAAATGAAATAAAAGTAAAACATATTAACACTCACCCAAACATATATTTCGATGACGATGAGGCCTCAGCGGTTCAAAATAATGATGTTTGATGATGACATTTAATGTTGTATGTGGCTATATATGGGGAATTTTTTAAAAACAGTATTAATAAAGAAATTTCATTATCATCATTCTCGAATGCTGCTTACGACCATTTTACCATATTTTCAAACCAATTCTTTAATTTCTTTTCTCGTCGGGGTAATTTGTGTGGATATCCGTTTCCTAAATTTTTCAACAATATTTCTTAAATTTTTACGAATTCATAACTTTAAATGTAAATTATGTAACTTTCAGTATTTTATCTCAACTTATTTTTTTCCTTTTCTTTTAATGTGTTTTTAGATTTCTTCTTTCTGAATTTTTCTCAAATTATTTTCTCTTTAATAAATGTTTAAAGATGAACTTCTCATAATGTTGTACGTTTAGGTTTGGTTTGTCGCGTTCCATGTGGAATTAATGCTGACGTTACGAAATGGAGGTTGAAAGACAATTGCTGTTTTGATTCTGCCTTAGTGATGTCTGACGAAACCAGATTTTTGCTTTCCTTGCCCCCTGTTTTGTTACCGCGGACGTTTGATTCCCCCCTTCTTGAGGAGCTTCGGCTATCGTCTCACGTCTATAAGAAGGGGGTATTTTTTTTTTTCCTGTTTTTTTTTCTTCCTTTTTTTTTATTGTTCTATAGAAAACAACCAAAATAATTGACCTGCAGAAAACAAAAAAATTTTAGGCTTTGTTCCCACATGCATCGAAATTTCTAGCGAAGCTTACCCAGTTCTTTAGAAAAAATTTCCTGATTATGGATGCCAAATTAAAAGTGTTATAAATAATTTCCAGGCAAAAATCGGAAGGGTGCCAATTAAAGGTTGGTCGCCCATAAAAATGTTGACAAAATGGTATTTCCAACAATCACTATTCAAGCCGCTCCAGGTGCTTGGAAGAAGTCACTTCCGTAGACCTTCATCTCGAATAAAAAGAAAATTCCCCTGGTAATTGCCTTTTCGAAGAAAAATGTAGCCCTTAAGGAAAAATAACGAATATATGCCAAAAATCCGAAAAATACCTGTCACAAAATTCCAAGGCAGAAATATTTGGGAGAAATTCAGCACTTTTAAAAAAAAATTTTAAAACTTTTAACACTGGATTTCGACAGATTAAAATACGAGGTCGAGCAAACTTTTCATTATCTTTAGCGCGTCTGGTTAGGTGAAGATCCAAATGGAAAAGGAAGCTTATATCCTCTTTTGGCATAAGTAAAACCTCATGTTTAGCTGACTGACTACTCGACATTGTGAACAAAACGACTCGGTAACCAGGTACCCAATGATCAGTCTCTCTTATCAACCATGTGTGACACCTAATAAATAAATAAGTGCAGCCCAGTAGATTTGCCAATCATTGGAGGGTTTGAAAACCAAAATGAAAATGTTCAAAAACCTCTAGTTAAAAAAAAAATGAATGATTTTTCTAATAAAAAAAATAGAAAAACTATCTTATGCCAAACATCTCTGTCTCTCCTTTCCTAAAAAATATCCTTTTGCATCAAATTAGCGCGGAGCAACAATCGTTGTGTGTGTGTACGCACGAGTTTAAATAACAACGCTTCGCAACATCTTAACTCGGCAACATGTTGCTAAGCCCACAAAATGCCCATTAGCACAGACACATATATATTTGATTTCTTAGTTATCGAAGACAAACCAATGAAGTGACAGAAACAAAGCGAGTTGATGATTTAAATGCAAATATGGCATTACAAAACTGGATAATATGCCTCATTGAAGAAGCAGATTAGCCAGAGAAAGACATATTTATTAAAAGCAACCCTGAATCAGAAAATAAAATGCATTGAACTTCTCGCCTATCACAATCGGATATCTTTAGAGTGGAATGTCCCAACCAGTTTACCATTTAGGTCTTCCAAAACATAATAGTGATTGCCACATTTCTCTCTAACTCGAGCCTTGACAAATAAAGGGGCAAATTTGGCATTAAAACGCTTTTCTACGCTGCTTTGAACAAAATTCCGACGCAGTACCTCTTGACCTATAGTAAAGTTTGCTGTCCTGGTACGCAAATTATAGCGGCTCTGATTCCTGTCGTATGCATCCTTCATGTGCCTTTGTATATCCTTGCGAATTAGTTGAAGGCTATCATCTCTAGACAAATGGTAACCTGGCTCATCAAGCATCTTAATGCCTCTCAAAACATCGTACTCAGTCCCATGGGTAATCATATCCATGCCAAAAAGCACATGATATGGTGATGTCCTGATCGTCTCATGTCTAGCATTTCTGAGTGCACAGCTCAAAGCACTCAGATGCTCATCCCACCTGGTGTGATCCTCCTTCAAATATGATCTGATACCTGCCAATATGGAACGATTGACCCTTTCTGATGCATTGCTCTGAGGCGAATACAATGCCGTATATATGTGACGAATTCCTAGGGAAGTAAGGAAGGCGTTTATATCGTTCGCCTTAAATTGAGAGCCATTATCGCTTATAATGACTTCTGGAATACCGTAGCAATGAAAGACTTGCTTCTCCAAAAAGTCCTGTATGGCTTTCGAGGTAAACTTGCGAAGAGGTTGCAGCCAATGAAATTTGGACAGGTGGTCCAACACTATTAAAATGCCAATATTCCCCGATTTACTGCGAGGATATGGGCCAAGCAAATCCACATACAGCCTTTGAAAAGGCCTATCTGATCGAGGCTGGTTCCCCATTTCTGGTTTCGTTATGAAATTTGGTGCCTTTGTGGCTTTGCACGTATCGCAACCCCGAACAAAATTTCGTACATCGGGTACGAGACCTGGCCAGAAAAACAAGCGTTTCAGAAGATCCACCGTTTTCGACATTCCTCCATGCGCAGCAACGGGCACATCATGATAGCGAGCAATAAGATCCTTTCGGAGTCCTTCCGGAACCCAAAGCCTCCAACATTTCTCCTCATTCTCCTCCACCCCGTCATAATGTTGGGTTCTTATATAGACGTACTGGTCGATGACCTTGATGTCAGGATATTTCTCCGGATTCTCCCGGACCTTCCCCCTCAATGCATTATATTCATCACTCTCAAAATATGGTGAATTTAGGTCAATATCCGGTACATCTCCGTCCAAGCCAGCAACTTCAGAATATATGCGGGAGAGAGCATCAGGCACGACATTCTCTTTACCCTTTCTGTGGCTTACCGTGAATCTGAAGGCCTGCAATTTCAGCACCCACCTCGCCAGTCTGCCCGAAAGATTCGGTTGTCTCATGAGCCAAACAAGACTTGAGTGGTCAGTAATGACCTCAAATTCTTGTAGCTCAAGATAACAACGAAATCTTTGAATGGCCTCCACAGCAGCCAAGCACTCTCTTTCAGTTACGCTGTAATTTCTCTGGGCGGAGTTGAGTTTCTTACTCATAAAGGCGACAGGTCTCTCATTACCATTATCATCCAATTGGACAAGCACAGCTCCTATGCCATAGTCGCTGGCGTCACAGTGGAGATAGAATTTCCGAGAGAAATCAGCATTAACTAAAACAGGTGCGGTACACAACAGATTCTTAATCCTGTCAAAAGCCTCCTGAGCACTAGGTGTCCAGACAAACTTCTTTTTACTGGAGAGAGTTTCTGTGACAGGAAATACTATAGAGGAGAAATTCTCTATAAATCTCCTGTACCATCCTGCCAGACCCAAGAACCCCCTAACCTGTCGTATACTCTTCGGCACTGGCCAATCAAGGATAGACCTGACCTTGTCCGGATCAGTAGATATTCCGCCATCACCAATCACGTAGCCAAGGTACTTGACCCGAGTTACGCAAAAGTGGCTTTTCGTAACATTCAGGGTGAGATTCGCCTTCCTAAATTGTCCAGCGATTCGAACCAGAACACCAAGATGTTCTGAAAAAGTTTCGGACACCACAATGAGGTCATCCAGGTAACCAAAGACGCAATTCTTCAGATCATACGGAATTATTTCGTCCATAAGCCGACACATGGTCTGGGGTGCGTTGCACAGCCCAAACGGCATGACCACAAACTGGTAAAGTGGTCTACCAGGGACTGTGAACGCTGTGACGGCTTTGGACTTTTCCGTAAGACCAATCTGCCAATAAGCATCCTTAAGGTCCAATTTGGAAATCAAATTGGCCTTAGGCAGACGAGAAAAAATACCCTCTATGGATGGTAGTGGGTACGCATCCTTTACCGTCGCCGAATTAATCCTCCTCGCATCAAGACATAAGCGAATCTTGTTGGGTTTAACAACAAGACGCATGGGTGATCTCCATGGTGAAGATGACTTCTCAATGACCCCTAGAGCCAACATTCGGTCTATCTCACCGTATATAAGTTTTTCCACAGCGGGAGAAACTGGATAAAAACGTTGCTTTATCGGCCTAGTATCACCTACATCGATTTCGTGTTCGATTAATGAGGTTCTACCTAGGCCTTCTTTAGCAAAATTAGGGAACAAAGATATAACTGCGTCAAGCTGCTGTCGTTGTCCTGCGTCCAACGGATAATAGCGTTCCACACAACTTGGTGCCGTGAACTCGTCCTTTAGTACCAAAGGACCATCAAAATCTTCTACGAACCCTGGGGTACCAAAAGGTTCAAGGTTAAATAAAGACCTATCAACAATATCGGCAGACTTGATGACGTCTGGAACCAAATCAAAACTCCTCCAAAAATCAACTCCCAATATCAACCTCTGGGATATAGATGGAATAATAAAAAGATTCATGTTACGAGTCTTATTTTGAAAAGAAATATCTACATTAAGCCAGCCAGTCACAGATTGTGGGGCTCCGTCAGCAGTATTCACCCTGGTCCTACACCTAGAGAAATTCTTAAACTTCGAAAAATCCTTAAGAGCGAAATCCGCACCGACACAACTAATGCTTGCCCCGGTGTCCAATAATCCGTATTCAGTAAAGTCGAGAAAGGACACTCTAGCGTAATACCTATGGTCTTTAGGGGTACTCACGATAGCAGAAACAAGCAGTTTGGAACATCTTCGCAGACCTCTATAAAACTTTCTGAGTCTTAAAGTGGACCTCTTCTGCCTCTTGCAACATATCTCATTAATTTCGAACCTGCTAAAAATTTCGTCTCGTTTGCTACAATAATGTCGCCATCTTTCATGATAGGGAAGACGAGGGTAAATAATTCTGTCACTTCCACTCTCCTCAAGCCTTTCATCTCTAATAAAATCTCTGCGTAACACCTCAGGTCTAAAGTCATCTGTAATATTCAAATCCAAGGTCAAATCCGGGTCATTCTCCGAAGAGGAAGTAATACCAGGTAATTTCGGTGCTAAGCCTGTTCCCGTTCCGGAACATGGCTCGTGAAGTTTTTTGATCGTCGAGCACTACACTTAGGGCATTTTGGCTTATACGTGTCCTTAGCGCCACAGCCATAGCAGAAAATCGAACGATCCTCAAGGCAATCCTGCCAATGATGCCCCGCCTGGTCGCAATTCCAGCACTTAGCCACAAAATTCGACGTATCCATCGCATTCACCTCCATTTCAGGTGATATGTCGTTGCCAATGAACCCTGTCTCAACCTCAATCTCCGATATCTGACGCCTAGGGGCAATCGCGTTGGCGTTCCTAGCCGCAAAGTTACGTCTCATGTACTCATCATTGAGTAGACTTTCCCTCATCTGCACAAGTCTTCTGAGGTGGGGTATCGAGTTTACCGGAACATACAACAGTTCATGGCGAATATCAGGCCTAAGATTCCGTGTCACAATCTCAATCAACTCCATGTCAGACAATGGTGTAGGCAGCCTATCCATGATAGTGGATATGGCCTCGTAAAATGAGTCAAAAGACTCGCCAGGTTTCTGTTTCCGGTTTCTCATCTCCTCCCTAATATCAAAAGTCGATTTGAAATCCCTGTACTGAAACCTTATGGCATCACAAAAATCATCCCAGGTAATAACACCAACCTGTTTGTGATATCTCCAAAACCAAGATTGCGCCTTACCAGTTAGGAGAATCGGAAGATGTTTGCAAATCATGGTGAAATCACCATTGAAATTGTCATTAGTCAGTATTCGTAGCCGATATAAAAAATCCTCAACATTCATGGTGGACAAACCATCAAAAGTCAAACCCCAATTCCGAATAACGGAGGTAATCCTATCCGTGTGATGATTAATTGATGAAAAATTGCTATTAGAACGCGGCGGGGAGATATGCTGAGCCACATCACCCTGATCAACTGGCACATTTGCATCATCATCATTGGGATAGGGATGACGAGAACCCGAATGCATAGGATCCCGGCTCGTCAAATTCAAGTCCCGAAGGACTCTGGTAATATTCGATTCAATCAGTCTACTAATCTCTGAATAATCTATAGTGGGTGTCACAGTAGGTAAAGAGTCAGGTGCCTTAGGCACCTTCTTAGGTGTAGGTTTCTGTCGCGCAGTACCCCTCCGCATCGTATCCTCACGAATAAATCCGTCCAAGCGATCTGCTCCTTGCAAATCTCGACCCTGGCTCCTGGTCTGATAATGTTTCGTAATAGCCCCTCTGCCACGTCCTCTACCTGCAAACTGTTTCATGGGGTACGATATGGACCGTAATTCCGACAAGTTGCAAGAAGATTTACAAATCGGACATACCCCCTCGGTAGCCAAGTGATCCTCAATACATCCTTGATGAAAAAAATGATTGCAATTCGCAATAACTAAACATGGAGTCTTTTCGTTCATTATCTCATTACATAGTGAACAGAACGAAGGAACCCCTGCACCAGTATGTGATACATTGGGAGACATAGGTAAATTAGAGGCCTGATCCTGTACTAAACTCTGATCCTGATTCTGAGCTAAGTCCTGAGCCATATCTTGCTCCGATCCTAAGGGAGAATGTTGGAGAACCATTTTTCCCCTTATTTAGAAAAATTACTTTGTATAATCTAACCAAAATTCTAATATATCTGTTTCTTGCGTATTGGAAGTAAATGAGATAAACATAAAAGAATAGAAAAAAAAAATCGACATTCATGAACTCCAAATGGATTACAATGACCAGTCTATTGCTAAATTGGATCTGGATAGTTCTTAATGTCCTTTTGATAAGCTACACACCCAGCATGGATTCCCACACATTACAACGAATCTCTCCTAAACTCAACCGGATAATCAATAGCACTCTGCCATTTAAATTATAATCACAGAAAAATCTAGTGCGGATAACTAAGTCACCTACCAAAGAAAATACAAAAGATCTATCACAAATTGCTATTGGATTGCATAGCTCGTGGTCACCACACAATCGTCTAAGAGAAAAGATGAGGTAAAGGTTTTTCGGTTAGGCAACCCGAACTGCGAACGTCAAATTCCTAAAATTCCAGAAAAGTTTACCCATTATTCTCCTGTCGAATAAGTAATTTTCCAAGAGTTATGCACGCCAAGCTTTAAGTGAAATCTACAAAAAAAAATTAAATTTACGATTCGGAACCGAAAAATTCCCAAAATTTAGGAAATTCCCGGCCCCACGTTGGGCGCCATTCTGTAATGTACTATAGCTTTCGCTATAAATAAGAAGTCAATACTACTGGGTAGAATCAACCAGTAATAGAACCTTTATTCTGTCCCGAAGTGAGTTTAGAACTACTTTCTGAAAATGCTAAAAGATGAGAAACGATGGGAGCCATTTATTAGCTAGCAAACAGTCGGGATCGGGGGAGTTCTTGTCTCCCATCTGATAACATATGTGGCATTACAATTTTTATTATAGACTCCCAAAAAAAAAACTAAGAAAAATCATAACGTATTTTAAATGGACCAAAGTAACCAACGAATACCAAAATAAAAGCCCCTTGTTGGAAACCAATGAGATAATAAAATAAACAAAAACAAAGTGGACTCAGAATGTCGATTAAGAACCCCAAGATGTTAAAGGGTTTGCGTCTCATTACCCACACCTACCATTCCCTAGTGACGCCTATATAAATTTCTAGGGGCCCATAAAAGGATTATGTTTAACTCATTTTCCCACGCAAGAGATAGATTTAATTTAGCAATTCATATCTAGATAAACTCTCTTTTATTTCAAACCATAATTATTTCTTTTTTTTTTCACTTGAAAATAGCATATACTCTAACAAAAATTTCATCACCGCCCATTTAAGATTAATGTGACAAGGATGAAGAAAAATAACTTATCATAATTTTTGTTTTGACATAAAAAAAAAATTGCAACTTTATAAATTTCAACAAAAAAATTCAAAAAAAATTTTAACTAATTTTTATCAAATCTTTTTCTTTTTTTTTTTTTTTTTTCTTCTTATGATATTTCAAAATTTTCCAAACAATTATTTAATAATGAAAATACAACCTATACCACATGTTAATAGAGTGTCAATAGGTATGCTCGGCACACCAGCAGATCAAGCAAAGAATTCATAAAGATAAATAAAAATATGGGCTTTAGAATGGCATTAGTAAAACAAATAATGAATGAATTCTAAAATATAAAAACTATGAATGACGAGAGAAGAAAAAATAAATCTCTTAGAACATCACCATAATGAATGAAATGTGATGGAATTAACGGAAAAAAAAAATGTTCACACCAACAACAATCTTACTAGAGCTCAGCTCTATCGTTAAACGGGAATGATGAATGAAATGAAACCTGAATGGTGGGAGCATCAATGAAATCCACTGCACAGAGACGGGAGAAACATTGTGTGGAGACTTTCTGGATAGTACACTAACAATTAACACATTTTGGTCTCGGGTCTCCAATAGAGTACTCACAAAACGTAGTATGTAAGTGACAATGTTTCTGCCTTCTTATGCATTCTTATGCTTTTTGTTGCTGTCTTATAAAAAAATGAAATAAAAGTAAAACATATTAACACTCACCCAAACATATATTTCGATGACGATGAGGCCTCAGCGGTTCAAAATAATGATGTTTGATGATGACATTTAATGTTGTATGTGGCTATATATGGGGAATTTTTTAAAAACAGTATTAATAAAGAAATTTCATTATCATCATTCTCGAATGCTGCTTACGACCATTTTACCATATTTTCAAACCAATTCTTTAATTTCTTTTCTCGTCGGGGTAATTTGTGTGGATATCCGTTTCCTAAATTTTTCAACAATATTTCTTAAATTTTTACGAATTCATAACTTTAAATGTAAATTATGTAACTTTCAGTATTTTATCTCAACTTATTTTTTTCCTTTTCTTTTAATGTGTTTTTAGATTTCTTCTTTCTGAATTTTTCTCAAATTATTTTCTCTTTAATAAATGTTTAAAGATGAACTTCTCATAATGTTGTACGTTTAGGTTTGGTTTGTCGCGTTCCATGTGGAATTAATGCTGACGTTACGAAATGGAGGTTGAAAGACAATTGCTGTTTTGATTCTGCCTTAGTGATGTCTGACGAAACCAGATTTTTGCTTTCCTTGCCCCCTGTTTTGTTACCGCGGACGTTTGATTCCCCCCTTCTTGAGGAGCTTCGGCTATCGTCTCACGTCTATAAGAAGGGGGTATTTTTTTTTTCCTGTTTTTTTTTCTTCCTTTTTTTTTATTGTTCTATAGAAAACAACCAAAATAATTGACCTGCAGAAAACAAAAAAATTTTAGGCTTTGTTCCCACATGCATCGAAATTTCTAGCGAAGCTTACCCAGTTCTTTAGAAAAAATTTCCTGATTATGGATGCCAAATTAAAAGTGTTATAAATAATTTCCAGGCAAAAATCGGAAGGGTGCCAATTAAAGGTTGGTCGCCCATAAAAATGTTGACAAAATGGTATTTCCAACAACCACTATTCAAGCCGCTCCAGGTGCTTGGAAGAAGTCACTTCCGTAGACCTTCATCTCGAATAAAAAGAAAATTCCCCTGGTAATTGCCTTTTCGAAGAAAAATGTAGCCCTTAAGGAAAAATAACGAATATATGCCAAAAATCCGAAAAATACCTGTCACAAAATTCCAAGGCAGAAATATTTGGGAGAAATTCAGCACTTTTAAAAAAAAATTTTAAAACTTTTAACACTGGATTTCGACAGATTAAAATACGAGGTCGAGCAAACTTTTCATTATCTTTAGCGCGTCTGGTTAGGTGAAGATCCAAATGGAAAAGGAAGCTTATATCCTCTTTTGGCATAAGTAAAACCTCATGTTTAGCTGACTGACTACTCGACATTGTGAACAAAACGACTCGGTAACCAGGTACCCAATGATCAGTCTCTCTTATCAACCATGTGTGACACCTAATAAATAAATAAGTGCAGCCCAGTAGATTTGCCAATCATTGGAGGGTTTGAAAACCAAAATGAAAATGTTCAAAAACCTCTAGTTAAAAAAAAAATGAATGATTTTTCTAATAAAAAAAAATAGAAAAACTATCTTATGCCAAACATCTCTGTCTCTCCTTTCCTAAAAAATATCCTTTTGCATCAAATTAGCGCGGAGCAACAATCGTTGTGTGTGTGTACGCACGAGTTTAAATAACAACGCTTCGCAACATCTTAACTCGGCAACATGTTGCTAAGCCCACAAAATGCCCATTAGCACAGACACATATATATTTGATTTCTTAGTTATCGAAGACAAACCAATGAAGTGACAGAAACAAAGCGAGTTGATGATTTAAATGCAAATATGGCATTACAGCTCGTCCACCTTACAATTCTCTGGGATATCTTTGTGGCCCGGCACTCAGAACAGGTGAATTTTGAACTGTTCATCCATCTCGTTGAGAGATCTGCGAGTGTCGAGCGCTGTTTTTGTGTTCAGAAATACATTCTCCAGGGATTTAATGGCTACCTAGCTGTCTGAGAAGATGATTATGCCAATTGTCGTTATTAAATTATATTTTAGCAATTCCACCACTTCCTTAATTGCAAGGATTTCCACTTGATACACACACCAAAGCCCAGGATGGTCGTCTAGTTTGGAACCATCCGTATAAAAGTCTGTTTAGCTTCTGATACAAGGGATATCGTAGTTCCAATCGGTTCTATCAGGAATAGTGATATAGTACTTTTTGTCAAAAAGCGGCTCAGGTGTGTAATCCACACTGCCTGGAACAACGGTAAGTGGAACATTCTCTCCTCCCAAGGAGACAGGTGCCACTGTAGGTTACTCGTATTTCCACTTTACTGTGGCACGTAGAGCTTCCTGAAATATATCTCTAAGAGTGCTGGAAACTCTAACATGCTGCAATTTATGTTATCAGCATACGCGACAACTTTTACACCTTTTTGTTCCAGTGCCAATAGCACATTGTTTATGGTTATGTTGCAAAGTAGAGGAGACAGTACAGCTCCTTGAGGTTTTCCTCTGCTGACCCGATCTACAGATCCCAACCCTGTCGTAATGCATATTTTAGTAAGTAGGTTATTAAATAACTTTCTTATGGTAGTGTTGATGCCTAGAAACTCCAGCTTCTTCATGATTGAAGTTGGTTTTACATTATTATCACCTTCATTGTCAAGAAACGCTACCTTTGTATATTCCTTGACAGCGAGAGAACCCTCTATTTAGCCGACTAGGTCTTGAAGCGCTGCTTTAGTGAACTTGCCATTACTTTATGCATGTTATTGTCGAGACAGGTGATCACCAGGGATCTTTGCCCTAAGATATGTTTATATGTTTTAGAATGAAAAATACTCTTATTTCCCTCCATCCCAGGAGTATATACGACATGCAGATACAAGTAGTGTATAACTTCCTTAGTCAAGGAGCCAGTCCGTCGGACACAACTTCTAATACAACCGGTGATACATAATCACAACCTGGCGACTTAAAGCAGTCGAAACTTTTTATCGCCAATAACCTCCGACGAATGCATACCAGTGACAACTTCTACTAGAGCCATGTTGCTCGCTGGAGAGTTTCCCGGCAAATGTGTGTCAACAAGTAGTTCTAGTGTTCATTCACTAGACATTGTCCATGCATTCTCTCACTTAACGAAACTAAACTAAATTTCCCATGAACATTCCATTAAGGACCAGAGGATACTTCTCTCATATCAAAGAATGCAGTCTGATTAAAATTTTAGCTCAATGGTAAGGGGCCTCTTTTTTTATGCCGAGTCCGAACGGCGTGCCGCATAGTGAGAGGTTTTAACATGAAAGGATACCTTACAAATCTAGAAAGCATTAGTAAGTGGTCTAGGAGTAAAGCCGTGTAAGACAAAAGTAATTCTTTTCAGCAAGAGGTACAAGTTGCCACCTATCTCCTTGGGAAGAGAGAATGTTCCATTTACAGAAAGCGCAAAATACCTGGGTGTTTCGCTGGACAGGAAATTGAACTGGTGGTCTGGTGGACGGCGCTTCAAAAATCCACCTACTGTTCAATACTCAACCGGATCCAAAGGATGGCTTGTTTGTGCACCACTGCCGCACTGAGGACGTCACCATTTGATGCATTGAACTTAATGCTACATCTAATACCTCAGGACATAGTGGATAGGCAAATTGATGCGACCACTGCCGTGAGACTAAGTGAGCTTTCCTATTTAGGTAAAGCGGCGGCTACTGACACTGTGTTATCCTTGATACAATAACCGATATTTCAGGCAGTGTAGATTACACCCTACTTGAGCCACTTTTTAATAAAAATTACTTTACCACTATTCCTGATAGAACCGATTGGAACTACGATATCCCTGGTAACAGAATATACATAGATTTCTATACGGATGGTTCCAAACTAAACGACCATGCGTACTTTGTGGAGGACTCTAAAGATCTAGAACTGGTCATATCGAATACATTACTCGACTACTGCAGTGTGTATCAAGCGGAGATCCTTGAAATTAAGGAAGTGGAGGAATGGCTAAAATATAATGTCAACAACGATTGGCCTAAATATCTTCTTATACAGATAGGCAGCCATTTAATCCCTGGAGAACGTATTTCTGAACACAAAAACCTCCCCCGACTGTCGCAAATCTCTCAACGAGATGGCTGAACAGTTCAGTGTTCTGGGTGCCGGGCCACAGAGATATCCCAGGAAATTGTAAAGCGGACGAACTTGGACTAGGACCTACCTTACAAATTCCAGGAATATTGGAATCTGTGGGTATGCCTCTAGCAACATAGCAACAGAATTCCACCCAGAAGCACAACAAAACACGACTAACCTTTTTATCTTTCAAAAACAAACTAACAAAATGGCTGAAATAACCAACATATATAACAGACATTTAAACCAAAACATGAGAACAAAATGCCAAAATCAAACATACGTAACTCACGAAATTTAAAAATTACTGTTATTTTTTGATCAGACCTCGTAGACTGGCCGAGTGCCAACATAACGCAAAAACCCATTCGAAAATAAAATACATGCTCTCAATTTGGCGGTAATGCATGAGTCTGAATATTTAACAGTAGGGCATGGAAGAAAATTAGTGAATGGACAAATTTTAAATATAGGCAAAAATGATTACCCAATGTGGACACCTCGGTTTTTTCCGATAAATTCTTGACAAATCACGCATTCGAAGTACATAAACGAAATGAACATTAGTCTGTTTTTTCGAATGAGATATATTTATGAAATTTGAAATGTAAAGAGCGGAGGTGTTTTTTAGATGATATGCAAATTTAGGGCGCTGGAGATTCGAAGCCCTATTCGTGGGCCCTCTGATTTTTGTTTGCGCTGCGAAATGTTCCTTTATGGTTCGATTTCCATTATTATTCAAAATTCAGAATTATGTAGCTTACAAAATTTACAAAAATTAAATTACAATATACATCACTTCAATCTAAAGTTTAAAAAATTAAAAATTGGTTAATAAATGCCTTGGCAAACAACAAATTAAGAGACTAGCCAATGCGATAATTAACAAGTAAAAGCGTGCTAAGTTCGGCCCGGCCGAATCTTATGTACCCTCCACCATGGAGCGCATTTGTCGAGTTATTTTCCCGGCATCTCTTCTTAGGCAAAAATGATATAAGAAAAGATTTGCTCTGTTATTAGAGCGATAACAAGATATGATCCGGTTTAGACCACAATTAAATTATATGTTGGAGACCTGTGTAAAATGTCAGCCAATTCGAATAAGAATTGCGCCCTTTGATGGCTCAAAAAAAATAGAGAGATCGATTTATATGAGAGCTGTATCGGGCTATAGACCGATTGTTGATAAACACGTATGTTGAC
This sequence comes from Stomoxys calcitrans, assembly GCF_963082655.1. NCBI lineage: Eukaryota > Metazoa > Arthropoda > Insecta > Diptera > Muscidae > Stomoxys > Stomoxys calcitrans. The sequence goes on along the minus strand of NC_081555.1, from coordinate 82,315,080 downwards.
GGTTATGAGAGGATCCGTTGTACAAAATTTCAGGCAAATCGGATAAGAATTGCGCTCTCTACAGGCCCAAAAATCAAGACCCAAGATCGGTTTATATGGCAGCTACATCAGGTTATGGGTTGGGACCGACAGTTGTTGGATGTCATAACAAAACACGTCGTGCAAAATTTCATTCAAATCGGATAAGAATTGCGCACTCTAGAGGCTAAAGAAGTCACGACCCAAGATCGGTTTATATGGCAGCTATATCAGGTTATGGACCGATTTGAACCATACTTGGCACAGTTATTGGATATCATAACGAAACACTTCGTGCAAAATTTCATCGCACTCGGATAAGAATTGCGCACTCTAGAGGCTCAAGATGTCAAGACCCAAGATCGATTTATATGACAGCTATATCAGGTTATAGACCGATTAGAACCATACTTGGCACAGTTATTGAATATCATAGCAAAACACGTCGTGCAAAATTTCATTTCAATCGGATAAGAATTGCGCCCTCTAGAGGCTCAAGAAGTCAAGACCCAAGATCTGTTTATATGGCAGCTATATCAGGTTATGGACCGATGTGAACAATACTTGGCACAGTTTTTGGATATCATAACAAAACACGTCGTACAAAATTTCATTCCAATCGGATAAGAACTGCGCATTCTAGAGGCTCAAGAAGTCAAGATCCAATATCGGTTTATATGGCAGCTATATCAAAACATGGACCGATATGGCCCATTTACAATACCAACTGACCTACACTAATAGGAAGTATTTGTGCAAAATTTCAAGCGGCTAGCTTTACTCCTTCGGAAGTTAGCGTGCTTTCGACAGACAGACGGACGGACATGGCTAGATCGACATAAAATGTCGCGACGATCAAGAATATATATACTTTATGGGGTCTGAGACGAACATTTCGAGTAGTTACAAACAGAATGACGAAATTAGTATACCCCCCATCCTATGGTGGAGGGTATAGTTTGTTGAATTTCTTGGACTTTTAAATGATATGTTGAGCGCATAAGGGGGATTTGAGCACTTTCTAGGAAAAAATTTTAAAATCGGACCGTAGGGCCGAACTGAACAACTTTGAAATCCCACCAATGGGTCCCTGGCCTTCTAGGGCCCTGTAACTCTGAGGATGTAAATCTAACCCGATCCCCATATAATCTTCTTATATACAACAAGTAAAAAGGTGTTAAGTTCGGTCGGGCCGAACTTTAGATACCCACCACCTTGGTTATATATGTAAACAACTTTCGTCAAAATCAGGTAAAAAATGCATACCTTATGCCCCATAGCAGCTATATCGAAATATGTTCCGATTTAGACCAAATATTTATAAGTACACGTCATTGTTCAATTGTGTATAACAAAATATTGGTCTTTTTAGTAGCTATATGTGAAAAAACTGATCTGAACGATATACGACAGGATGTCGAAAAGCCTATCAAAATCGGATTATAAATGCGCTTTTTATCGGGCCAAGACTTTAAATCGAGATTTAGGTCTATATGGCAGCTATATCCAAATCTGGACCGATATGGGCCATGTTGCAGAAAAATGTCGAAAAGCCTAAAACAACTCACAGTCCCAAATTTCGGTGAAATCGGACAATAAATGCGCCTTTTATGGGCTTAAGACCCTAAATCGGCGGATCGGTCTATATGGCAGCTATATCCAAATCTAGACTGATATGAGCCAAATTGAAGAATGATATCGAAGGGCCTAGCACAACTCACTATCCCAAATTTCGGCAAAATCGGATGATTAATGTGGCTTTGATGGGCCTTAGACCCTAAATCGGCGGATCGGTCTATATGGGGGCTATATCAAGATATAGTCCGATATAGCCCATCTTCGAACTAAACCTGCTTATGAACAAAATCTGTGCAAAGTTTCAGCTCAATGTCTCTATTGTTTGAGACTGTAACGTGATTTCAACAGACGGACGGACGGACATGGCTAGATCGTTTTAAATTTTTACGCTGATCAAGAATATATATACTTTATAGGCTCGGAAATGGATATTTCGATGTGTTGCAAACGGAATGACAAAATGAATATACCCCCATCCTTTGGTGGTGGGTATAAAAATTAATTTGTGTTTCTTTGTTTGTTTGTTCCGTATAGACTCAAAAACGGCTGAACCGATTACCTTGAAATTTTAACAGATTCTGTAGGTTGGTCTAGATGAAAACATAGGCTACATAATTTTTTGATATCGGATGGTGGCAGACCCTCCCTCTTACCCAAAAACGCCACACAAAACCAAAAGTGGATTGATAGGCACATTATGGATACCAAATGAAAGGTATTGGAGGCTAGAAAACGAATATTGTATTCAAATTTGAGTCCAAATACCCAGCCGGCGCCCCAACCCCAAAAATCCTCTAAACATATATATTCGACGTTCCTATCAACATGGGACTCAATTGAAAAGTATTTGGCAGTATATTATAAATAAGACATGAAAAATTAGGTCCAATCAATGGAAGTTCGTCTCAAACCCCAAATACCCCCAAATCGGCCGACCATGGCTATATGGGATTTTAATGAAAGTTATTTGGGAGTAGATAACGAATATGACATTAAGTTTTGCTTTCAAGTCGAGGTGGCGCTTTTTTTCCTAAAAATACGTCGAATAGGTTAATTGGCTCATTATGGCATTATGGAACTCAAATGAATGGTATTTGAGAGTAGAAAACGAATTTGATATCCAATTTTGGAGCCAAGCGTTTAGGGGTCCGCCCTAAATCACCATCTAAACTGAACTTCATTTCCGACTATAACAACATGAAGCTCAAATCAACGTTATTTGGGAGTAAAGAACGAATTTAATATCTATTTTCAGGGCAAATTGCCGGTGGCTGCCCCAGCCTCAAAACACCATCCAAATGGTTCATATTTAACGACCATGGCAATATCGGGCTCAAATTAAAGTGATTTGGGAGTGGAGCACAAAATTGATATCCATTTTTGAGTCGGAATTTCTCCCCTAAAAAGCACTTCCCCTTGCCCTAAATTTAAAAATACCAGATCTTGGAGATTGGTAATGTTATTCGTTCGAAAGTTTTTTGCACTCTCACAGCCTCAAAACAAAAACAAAACATGGTTTCTATTGCTGAGATCGGGGGCCGCCCAAAACCCGCCAAATAGATATATAGACCAATCACGACAATATAGAGCCATGTGTTTAGGGTGCCGCCCCACCCCAAAATATCTCCCTATTATATAAAAGCTCAAATAGCTTTTGAAAATTGTTTGATTTTCGGGAAATTGATATTAATTTTTGGGACAAAGACCCAGAGGTCCACCCCACCCTCAAACACGGACCATGTCATTAGGGGCTCACACCAATTTTTTTTTTTTTTTTTTTGAAGTAGAGCATCTTATATTTGCTTTAATGGCCAAGTGACCACCCTCGAAATACCTCTAAACCGGAAATATTTAGCAATCCGGTAATATAGGATCCAAATGAAAGGCATTTGGGAGTAGAGTAAAAATTTGCCCCAGAACCGAGCAAGGGCAAACTTCTTACACATCAATGAGTGCTTTCTGATTCAAGTTGAGTTTATCAATAATAAGGGACCTTTTTATAGTCGAGTCCAAACGGCGTGCCGCAGTGCGAACCCTCTTTGGGGGAAATTTTATATATCACCATACATGGCATGGTACCACGCAAATGTCGCCAGTATTAAGAGGGGATAACCACCGCTTTAAATTTTGTCCGTTGTTCTCGCCAGGATTCGAACGCAAGCGTTCAGTGTCATAGGCGGACATAGGCTATAGTGACACGACTTCGATATCTACATTTAGGGCAAAGTGTCCCCAACCCAAAAAGGTATTAGAGAGTTAAAGAAGGCGCAGCGGGCCCGGTTCGGCAAGTACGTTAATATTAATTAAATCATAGAAAAATGCTCAATGCCAAATTCCATGAAGATCGAGTGATGGAAACACAGAAAAATGAACAGACGGACATGGTAAAATCAACATGAAAAGTTTTTCCGAGTTTATCAGAATACTTAACAATATGTCTTATTCATATTATCGTAGGTGTTACAAACAAATGCACTAAATTATAACACCAGCACTACTGCAGTGACGTAAGTTATAAGCTGTAAGTAAATTATTTTTATCTTTAGTTAATCTTTAAACTGTCTTTAATTTTATGCCATATTTTAACATTCTGCTATAGTTTCTTTAAATGTGGAACACTCTTTATAATAATTTTATCATAATAAAAGTATCAGAAAATAGCGTGGCAGTTTAGTTTCTATTTTGCGATTTTAATTTGGTCTAAGTAGTTTGCGGTTTTGTAATTAAACCCATTTCTATTCTATATTCACGTTGTATACGTTTTCCATTATTTAGAAAACCTGCGTTTTCACTGTCTATGTGTTTAAATTTATACATGGCTATGTCTATATGTGAGTGAGCCTAACTTTATGTCTCATTTTTTGCCACTTTAATATTCCATTTTTTTAATTACAATACCGGATTTACGGCTGTTTGACCTCTTTTGCGTCTGTCAACCCATGAGTGAAAAACGCGTTCAATCCGATCGTATTTTACAAAGTGAAAATGTGCATTCGAAGTTATTATGGGCCACATTACAGCCACCATTGGATGGACAGTCAGGCCGCCACTAGGCTTAACGAATTTTGGACAATAAGTTTTTGTTCTGCCAATGCCTTTTTTGCATTTTTTTTGTCAAATGATGTAAATTTAATGTGTTTGCCGTAGGAACGCTGCACGATAAATTACTATATGTTTATGTTTTTGTAAATAGTTGGCATAGAGAAAATATTTGCAAATCTCATTAAGGAAACTAGCACAATTAGTTTGCCAAATAATGACCTCAGCTAATCTCTTATTTGAATAAATTTTTTGTTTTGGCTACAATAAAATTTTTAAATTTATATAATTTAAAATTATATAATGAAAACAAATCTCTGTTATGCCTTATAGCAAACACAATAATACGAGGGTTCCGTTTTATATTTCGGAATTGGACAACCCTTGTGTTGCGTTCTGCCAACTGAACGCTCTACAGTAAAGCTTGACATTTTTCAAGTTATATGTAATCGGAATGTTTTGACATACGAGCGCTATTTGTGTTGTTTACAGTAACTAATAAGTAATAGCGTGCTAAGTTCGGCCGGACCGAATCTTATATACCCTCCACCATGGATCGCATTTGTGGAGTTCTATGCGCGGTATCTCTTTTTAGGCAAATAAAGAATATTGAATAAGAATTGCGCATTGTTGGGGCTCAGAAAGCAAATTCGGGAGATCGCTTTATATGTGAGCTGTATCAAGCTATTGATCGATTTAGACCATATTAGACACGTATGTTGAAAGTCATGAGAGAAGCCGTTGTACAAAACTTCAAGAAGTCAAGACCCAAGATCGGTTTATATGGCAGCCATATCAAAACATGGACCGATTTGGCCCATTTACAATCCCAACTGACCTACACCAATAAGAAGTATTTGTGCAAAATTTCAAGCAGCTAGCTTTACTCCTTCGAAAGTTAGCGTGGTTTCGACAGACAGAGAGACGGACGGACGCACATGGCTAGATCGAAATAAAATGTCATGAGAATATATAAATGTCACAAAAATATATATACTTTATTGGGTCTCAGACGAATATTTCGAATAGTTACAAACAGAATGACGAAATTAGTATACCCCAATCCTATGGTGGAGGGTATAAAAAGATTCATCTCGCCCAAAATATTGAATTAAATCGTAAACATTTTTGTGAGACTATTTGTTACAAATGTTGCTATGACGACGATAGCATAGTTGCAGGCATCAAAATACAACGGCTGCGTTGGCTAGGCTATGTAGTCAGAATGGATGAAAAAGCTCCTGCAAAGAAGTCTTTTGAAGGCAAACACGGTGGCATACGCAGACCGGGAAGACCAAAAGCCTGGTGGAAAGATCAAGTTGTGGGAGACACCTGGAAACTTCGTGTCAGAGATTTTAGAATAAGCGCAGAAGATCGTGGCGCTTGGAATGATATTCTACGTTCTGCCAGTGGAACAAATATTCTGTCATAGCCAATGAAAGTAAGTATTTGTTACAACTTTCAACGTAGGTTAACTCAACAACAGTACATCGATGTACTTAATTAAATTTTTGGCGATAAAGCTCCATCAAGCACCAGTGTTTATCGATGGTATAATGAATTCAACCGAGGTCGTAGTTCACTCCAAGACGAATTTCGTGAAGATCGTCCGAAATCAGTTGTTGTACCAAAAACCACTGAAGCTAACTGACATTGCAAGATCGTTATGTGACCTATGGTGAGCTTGATACAACCTTAGGCATTAGTGGTACCCAGCATATATTCAATATCGCATGAACATTTGACCGTCAAAAAAAATTGTTCGCGTTTTATGCTAAAAAAAAGCTCGTATCGATTGGTCGAAAGAAATGCTCCAAATATACGAAACAACTGCATTTATGTGCTCTCAAAACATCGATTTGATGATTCATCCGCCATAAATTCCTGACTTGGCACCAAATGACTTCTTTTTATTACCGTCGTAAAAAATAAAATGAGAGTTAAACGTTTTTCGACACCTGAAAAAGCGGTTGATGGCTTCAGAATGCATGTTTTGGAGATACCTCAATGAGAGTGGCAAAAGTGCTTCGACAATTGGTTCAAACGCATGCAAAAGTGTATAGATCTTAATGGGAAATATTTTAAACAAGTAAAAGCGTGTCAAGTTCGGCCGGGCCGAATCTTATATACCCTCCACCATGGATCGCATTTGTCGAGTTCTTTTCCCGGCATCTCTTCTTAGGCAAAAAAGGATATGAGAAAAGATTTGCTCTGCTATTAGAGCGATATCAAGATATGGTCCGGTTTGGACTACAATTAAATTATATGTTGGAGACCTGTGTAAAATGTCAGCCAATTCGAATAAGAATTGCGCCCCTTGGGGGCTCAAGAAGTAAAATAGAGCGATCGATTTATATGGGAGCTGTATCGGGCTATAGACCGATTCAGACCATAACACGTACGTTGATGGTCATGAGAGAATCTGTCGTACAAAATTTCAGGCAAATCGTATAATAATTGCGACCTCTAGAGGCTCAAGAAGTCAAGATCCCAGATCGGTTTATAAGGCAGCTATATCAGGTTATCAACCGATTTGAGCCATACTTGGAACAGTTGTTGGATATCATATAAAGGGTGATTTTTTTGAGGTTAGGATTTTCATACATTAGTATTTGACAGATCACGTGGGATTTCAGACATGGTGTCAAAGAGAAAGATGCTCAGTATGCTTTGACATTTCATCATGAATAGACTTACTAACGAGCAACGCTTGCAAATCATTGAATTTTATTACCAAAATCAGTGTTCGGTTCGAAATGTGTTCAAATTTTGACAAATTTTGTTCAGCGATGAGGCTCATTTCTGGTTGAATGGCTACGTAAATAAGCAAAATTGCCGCATTTGGAGTGAAGAGCAACCAGAAGCCGTTCAAGAACTGCCCATGCATCCCGAAAAATGCACTGTTTGGTGTGGTTTGTACGCTGGTGGAATCATTGGACCGTATTTTTTCAAAGATGCTGTTGGACGCAACGTTACGGTGAATGAACACATTTCGAACCGAACACTGATTTTGGTAATAAAATTCAATGATTTGCAAGCGTTGCTCGTTAGTAAGTCTATTCATGATGAAATGTCAAAGCATACTGAGCATCTTTCTCTTTGACACCATGTCTGAAATCCCACGTGATCTGTCAAATACTAATGCATGAAAATCCTAACCTCAAAAAAATCACCCTTTACTACGTGCAAAAATTCATACCAATAGCATAAGAATTGGGCCCTCTAGAGGCTCAAGAAGTCAGGACCCAAGATCGGTTTGTATGGCAGCTAAATCAGGTTATGGACCGATTTGAATTATACTTGGCACAGTTGTTGTATATTATAACAAATCACGTCGTGCAAAATTTCATTCCAATCGGATAAGAATTGCGCACCCTAGAGGCTCAAGAAGTCAAGACCCAAGATCGGTTTATATGGCAGCTATATCAAAACATGGACAGATATGAACCATACTTGGTAAAGTTGTTGGATATCATAACAAAATACTACGTGCAAAAATTCATTCCAATCGCATAAGAATTGCGCCCTCTAGAGGTTCAAGAAGTCAGGACACAAGATCGGTTTATATGGCAGCTAAATCAGGTTATGGACCGATTTTAATTATACTTGGCACAGTTGTTGTATATTATATCGAAACACGTCGTGCAAAATTTCATTCCAATCGGATAAGAATTGCGCATCCAAGATCGGTTTATATTGCAGCTATATCAAAAATGGACCGATATGGCCCGTTTACAATACCAACCGACCTATACTAATAAGAAGTATTTGTGCAAAATTTCAAGCGGCTAGCTTTACTCCTTCGGAAGTTAGCTTGCTTTCCACAGACAGACGGACATGGCTAGATCGACATAAAATGTCGCGAAGATCAAGAATATATATACTTTATGGGGTCTCAGACGAATATTTCGAGTAGTTACAAACAGAATGACGAAATTAGTATACCCCCATCCTATGGTGGAGGGTATAAAAACCATAAAGCGGGCTTCGATGGTTAAATTTGTTTTTGTGTTCTCTAATCCCGAAATATAAAAGGCAACCCTCGTACGAAGGCGGTCCCAGTAGTAGCCAGCCTAACAAAGAAAACACAACTAATTTGCGAAAATTTGTCTCTATTTCTCAACATAATCTCCTTTAAGCTGGATACACTTTTCCATATTTATGAGTTTACTGAGATCGTTTACACATGAGGGTTCCAATAAAAAAAATTAACACCGATGCGGGTTGAAGCTTAAAATATATGTTTTAGAAGGTGACCACTTTTCACGAAAGTATTTTTATACCCTCCACCATATGATGGGGGTATACTAATTTCGTCGTTCTGTTTGTAAAGAATATATATTCTTATCGTCATGGCGTTTTACGTCGATCTTACCATGTCTGTCTGCCGAAAGCATGCTAACTTTCGAAGGAGTAAAGCAAGCCGCTTGGAATTTTCCAAAAATACTTTTTATTAGTGTAGGTCAGCTGGGATTGTAAATGGGCCATATCGGTCCATGTTTTGATATAGCTGCCATATAAACCATATAATCTTGGGTCTTGACTTCTTGACTTCTTGAGACTCTAGAGAGCGAAATTCTCGCCCGATTTGAAATTTTGTATGCGTTTCGTTATGTCTTAGAACAACTGTGCTAAGTATGGTTCAAATCGGTCCATAACCTGATATAGCTGCCTTATAAATCGGTCTGGGGTCTTGACTTCTTGAGTCTCTAGAGGGCGCAATTCCTATCCGGTTTGGCTCAAATTTAGCATGACGTGTTTTGTTACGACTTCCAACAACTGTGCTTAGTATGATTCAAATCGGTGCAAACCCTATATAGCTGCCATATAAACCGATCTGGGATCTTGACTTCTTGAGCCTCTAGAGGGCGCAATTATTATTCGATTTGGCTGAAATTTTGTACAACGTCTTATCCCATACGTGTCAAATATGGTCTGAGTCGGTTTATAGCCTGATACAGCTCCCATATCAACCGATCTCCCTATTTTACTTCTTGTGCCCCTAAAGGCGCAATTCTTATTCCAATTGCCTGAAATTTTACACAATGACATATACTATGATCTCAAATAACATTTTAATTAGGGTCCGAATCGGACCATAACATGATATAACTCCAAGAGCATATCGATTTTTTTCTTTTATCCTTTGTTTGCCTAAAAAGAGATAGCGGGAAAAGAACTCGACAAATGAGATCCATGGTGGAGGTATATAAGATTCGGCACTGCCAAACCTAGCACTCTTTTATTTGTTTTTATTCAGCCCTCGTATACTGGATTGTTTTTATATTTAAAGTTTTTTACCCATGCCCGTCTATCTGTTTGTCTGTCGAAAGAACAGAACTGGGCGCATTCGGAGGAGAAAGGTATGCCCTTGCAGTTCGTGGAAATAATTCGTATTAGTAAAGCTCGGTTGGAATTGTAATTTGAATTAAATTTCTGAAGGCACTTTAACACAAGTCATGAATTAGATGAGCGTGGTATCTCAAGAATTGGCCCAGTCGATTAGCCGGCTCGTTCGTGTGATTCGATGCATGTAGACTCGTTTCTTTGGGCCTATGTCAACAAGTGGACGACGTGAAGTTGGAAGAGCTCAGAGCCAACCTTGAACGGGAAATAGCGCCCATTCCGACTGAAATGTGAGTCATCGAAACTTGGGTCCAATGTATTGACAGATGCAAATTTGCCTTCTTTGGTCATATGATCGAAGTCGAATTCTATTCATATATGTTCTGAAGAAAAATTGACCCAAAACCGAAGATATTTCCTAATTCGTAAGATTTTAGCAATGAAAACGAGCCAAAGAACCAAAACTTAAAAAATAAATATGCTATCTTAAAATTTAATTTCCTATTTACTAATGAACATGACCATCCGTTTCAAATTTTGATTGTTGATTGATTCTTATTTTACTTCATGACTGACTGTCCAACTATTATTTTTTGAAAATTTCTTTTTTATACCCTCCACCATAGGATGGGGGTATACTAATTTCGTCATTCTGTATGAAACTCCTCGAAATATCCGTCTAGACCCCATAAAGTATATATATTCTTGATCGTCATGAGCCTCTAGAGGGCGCAATTCTCGTCCGATTTGACTGAAATTTTCCACGTAGTGTGCCATATAAACTGATCTGGGATCTTGACATCTTGAGCCTCTAGAGAGCGCAATTCCCATCCGATTTGGCACAAATTTTGTACAACGGCTTTTCTCATGGCATACGTGTGCAATTTGTTTTGAATCGATCTATAGCATTATACAGTTCCCAAATAAACCAATCTCCCGATTTTCCTTTTTGACTCCCGATTTGGACTATAACTTGATATAGCTCCTTCTCCTCCTCTTCCTCGTCCGTCTTTATCCATTATTCTGTATTTGCCTTAAAAGAGATACTGCGCAAAGAACTCGACAGATGCGATCCATGGTAGAGGGTATATAAGATTCGGCCCGGCTGAACTTAGCACTCTCTTACTTGTTAATAAAAAGATGCAAAGTTAAGGATTTATTAACCTACCATTTAAAATAAAAAATCCTTAATATCAAGGAAAATAGTTTTCACCAATGGGAATGTTAAGTTTGCTAATCTTTGGCTCGAATCTTTAAAATAAGGACAAAAAAATCGGCCCGGTCGAACTTACGATAAAAACTTTCGTATGATGTATAGGGTAGCTGACACGAAGTGATTCCAAGTTCGGGCTTGTATATTTTTATTTAACAAGAATGACCAGCTAGATGATATTTGTTTTATTGACAGTGTTATTTCGCAATATTTGGCTGGAATATCACAACTGAATATTGTTGGCGAAATCGAACACCTCAAAGTCAACAAAATGTTTGTGTATTGCACCATAAGTCATTATAATGGTACTAGTAGAGTTACCAAGCCCAATGGTGGTATTATAATCAACTGCAACAACATCTGAAGGGCGAAAAACACGCCATAGTGGCATTCAATGGCTAAAGATTTGAAAATACACCGTGAAAGAATGCAACAAATATTGAAAAGCAAACTCAAGGATATGCCTTACAAGTTCCAAAAGGCACAGGATCTTACACCAAAGCAAAAAAAAAAGTTAGGCTTGAAAGAGCAAAGGAGTGGCTGTGCTTGCTCGAACTTTGTGAATTACCGAACATCGTGTTTTCTAACGAGAAAAACTTCCCAATTAAGCAATTTGTAAACTTCCAAAATTATAGTGTTTACTTAACCGAGCGCAGGTACGAGAATTCGACCCTACGAATGGCCAAACGAAGTTATTTTTCATCTCCTTCTTTCTTTTAGTAATGGTACGCAGCCGTGGCCGCCGATAGTCAGTCTCTCGTTTTCATCGAGTCTGGCGTCTAATTAAATGAAAATATTATTAGAATCATGGGCACTCAAACATTCTGGTCGTAGTCTATGGACGTACCAACTGCACTAAAAAGCACGTTCAAACCAGAATGCCAAATATATCATATTCTGCACTTCATTTCGTCCACACAGTGTCTGTGCAGGTCTGCCTTTTAGCAAACATTTCCATCTGCTATTTGAACAAACAAAATTTTGATTATTACAAATAAGGACTGGTAAATGTCGGAAAGAGTCGACCTCTTGATACACTGCACCGCTACTAATGCGTTCGTAGTACTATAAGTCCTGTTATGACACCGAAAGCTATACTAACTGCAAGCTTACTTCCTTTCAGTACTAGCCTAGTCTTCTGACAATCTGGATTTCCCCATAGGATTTTCGTCATCCTACCGAGCGTTTCGCTGTTCCACAGTGTTAAATGCGGGTTCGCAGCCCACGCCTTTAAATCGAACTGCGTCGCCACGAATGGCTTTGGATTAACCAAATTTATTGCCGGTACTATTCTGGCCCAGATGGCGTTTATCCTCTTCTTACACTCCAAGACTGTTCGTGACATTATCGTCCTGGTTGTTATAGCCCTCATGACCAGTTTACTGTCTGTAAAGATGCTCACAGTAGACGACCTAGCCCTGATACCACTTGCAGTCTAAAACAGATCTAGGTCCCAATGAGGTCTACATTGAAAACCCATTCTGTCCTCTAGCTTTGATCCAGATGGCAATACCAGGGTTTCGTTAATCCAAGACTATGCCGCTGGCGGCATATACAGGCTAAGTATTCAAAATTAAAATTTCCTTAAATTAGAAATAAAGAATTTTGAAGAAAATCCCTACATATTTTGGTAGTCATAGAGGAAATCGCTGTGCAATTTTGAAGAGATTGGTTGATAAAAAATCTATTATACAAAACTCAAAGTATGTTTGTTTGTTCCGAATAGACACGACAACGGCTGAACCGATTTTCTTGACATATTCACAGATTGTGTAGGATGGTCTGGAAGGAATAATAGGGTCTACAATTTTTTGATATCGGAAGTGGGCGGACCCTCCCCCCTACCCCAAAAGCACTACCCAAAAAGAAAAGTGAACCGATTAGGACATTATGGGACTCAAATGAAAGGAATTCAGGAGCAGAGTATTAATTTCATAATAAATATTGGATCCAGGTAACTAAGGGGCCGCCCCGATCCAAAACCCATGAAATAGGCATATTGGACGATAACGACAATATAGGACACAAATGAAAGGAATTAGGGAGTTGATTACGAATATAGTCTGGGGGCAGGAATAGGATAAATAATTTTTTGATATCGTAAGGAGGTGGACCCTCCCCCTTGCCCCAAAAGCATCGCGTAAAAATAAGAGTGGACCGATCGGGGCAATATGGGACTCAAATGAATGGTATTAGGGAGTAGATAACGAATATGGTCTGGAAGGAGAAATAGGCTATATATTTTTTATCATGGCTATATGGGGTACAAATAAGGGGTTTAGTGTATTGTTCATGACCATTGATAAGTATACCGATCGACACAGAATCACTTCCTGATTTCATTTAGCGATGTCCGTCTGTCCATGTTAATTTGTGTACAAAGTACGGGTCGCAATTTTTATCCGATCGGCTTCACATATGGCATAGTAATTTTTTTGGGCCTAGAAACGAAGCCTATTGAAATTGCAAAAAATTGGTTCATATTTGTATATAGCTTCCATGTATAAGTTCGTCGGATTTGGACTAAAATTGTAATTAAATTGTCATTTGTAAGCCGATTCTCACGAAATTTTGTACGAGGGAAGTCTCGACATTATTGGTGACATCGGTTCAAATTTAGATACAGCTCCCATATATATGTTTGTCTGATTTGGACTTGTATTGCAATAATTTGGTCATTTCCTAACCAATTCACAAGAAAATTGATACAAAGGGTTCCCTTATGACTCCCGGTATTTAATATAAATCGGTTTAGATTCATATATAGCTCCCATATATATTTTAAATTTGACGACTTAGCCTGCATACCCAATGTAGGGTATCAAAAGGTCGGCTTCGCCCGACTTTAACCCATCCTTACTAGAATATTGTTGTGTAGGTTCAATACAATGTTTTAAAATCGACTTACAAAATGGGTTCTTAATAAGAACTTGGACGAAAACGGCAACGTCAAGTCGGGAAGATACAATTTATCATAGAAGTAAAGGGTGATTTTTTAACAGCTATAGGAAAGCTATAGGAAATGCAAGAAAATTCTATTTGAATAAATAGTACGGTCCATATAATTTAATGCTTGAGAATTGTTTCATGCAAATGTGGACCGTGACTGCGCCTCAAATAGTCCATCCGCTTAGTAAAATTTTGGCATACTCTTTCCAATATTTCGGTCTAAAGAAGTTGTTGCTTGCACATTTAAATACCTACTATGGGATTAACATTTTTTATCGCTTAAATATTACCAAAAAATGTATGTGCCTTATAAATTCCTGTCGTGTGTTCTTGTACCTACCAGCCTTTGTCTGTTGTCCTAATGATTTTTGGCATACGACGTACCAGCGTATTTGTTCCTAAGGTGAAACTGTAAATATTACCATTTTCCGAATTTACCATCCGCACACGACCGAGCAGTCCGATATACTGACTCTTTGCTCAGTCAAAACAAATACAAAACAAACAAGTAAAAAGGCGTTAAGTTCGGCCGTGCCGAACTTTGGATACCCACCACCTCGGGTATATATATAAACCACATTTCGTCTAATCCGGGGAAAAATGCATACCTTATGACCCCTAGCAGCTATATAGGAATATGTTCCGATTTGGACCAAATACTAATAAATACAAGTCATTGTTCATCTGTCTAAAACAAAATTTTGCTCTTTTTAGTAGCTATATCTAAAAATAAACCGCTCTGAACCATAAACGACACGGACGTCGAAAAGCCTAGCATACGTCACAGTGTCAAATTTTAGTGAAATCGGATTATAAAAGCGCCTTTTATTGGGCCAAGGCTTTTCATCGAGATATCGGTCTGGACCGATTTCGACCAAGTTGCAGATACATGTCGAAGAGCCTAACACAACTCACTGTCCCAAATTTCAGCAAAATCGGACAATAAATCTGGCTTTTATGGGTCTTAGACCCTAAATCGGAGGATCGGTCTATATGGCAGCTATATCCAAAACTGGACCGATCTGGGCCAAACTGGCGAAGGATGTCGAAGGGCCTAAGACAACTCACTGTCCGAAATTTCAGCAAAATCGGATAATAAATGTGGCTTTTATTGGCCAAAGACCCTAAATCGGAGGATCGGTCTATATGGCAGCTATATCCAAAACTGGACCGATCTGAGCCAAATTGGCGAAGGATTTCGAAGGGCCTAAGACAACTCACTGTCCGAAATTTCAGCAAAATCGGATAATAAATGTGGCTTTTATGGGCCTAAGACCCTAAATCGGCGGATCGGTCTATATGGGGGCTATATCTAGATATAGTCCGATTTGGCCCATCTTCGAACTTAACCTGCTTATGGACAAAAAAAGAATATGTGCAAAGTTTCAGCTCAATATCTCAATTTTTGAAGACTGTAGCTTGATTTCAACAGACGGACGGACATGTCTAGATCGTCTTAGATTTTTACGCTGATCAAGAATATATATACTTTATAGGGTCGGAAATGGATATTTCGATGTGTTGCAAACGGAATGACAAAATGAATATACCCCCATCCTTCGGTGGTGGGTATAAAAAAGGAAAAAATGTTGTTTGTGAGTATGTGTCTAAAGCAGTGACGAGCACACATTACAATTATGTGCAAGCCCATGGCCTTGCTTGGAATTATGTGCAACAGTGTGTGTATTTTGCCCATCACTGGTTTATACGCTCAAAAACTCACCCTCTCACCCTGGTGCGGCTATCGAAACCCTTT
This sequence comes from Stomoxys calcitrans, assembly GCF_963082655.1. Lineage (NCBI taxonomy): Eukaryota > Metazoa > Arthropoda > Insecta > Diptera > Muscidae > Stomoxys > Stomoxys calcitrans. The sequence goes on along the minus strand of NC_081555.1, from coordinate 82,299,181 downwards.
TGCAATCAAAGAGTCCTTTTACCGTAGGAGAAGCAGCTAAATGGTTTACAATGGACAATATTAGCGTCATAAAAAAATTCTATCTTTATGGCTAACCTTTGAATGCTTCCATCACTATGTTCTCACTAAAAGTAAAACATAATGATAGAAGCATTTTGCTTGTCGCAAAATTATTATTTTTTTCGTATAGCAGACATTTTTTGCTACTATTTGCAGACATTTTTTTTTGAGTATACTTTTTTTGTCTGCTATTATCTTAAAATGTAAAAAAATGCCGAACTTGTAGAAAACGTATCAAGAGATAAGCAGTAATATCAAAATTTGTAAGTTTTTATACCCTCCACCATAGGATGGGGGTATACTAATTTCGTAATTCTGTTTGTAACTACTCGAAATATTCGTCTGAGACCATAAAGTATATATATTCTTGATCGTCGTGACATTTTATGTCGATGTAGCCATGTCCGTCCGTCTATCCGTCCGTCCGTCTGTCCATCGAAAGCACGCTAACTTTCGAAGGAGTAAAGCTAGCCGCTTGAAATTTTGCACAAATACTTCTTATCAGTGTAGATCGGTTGGGATTGTAAATGGGCCATATCGGTCTATGTTTTTATATATATGTTTTTTAAAGAACAAGTAAAAGCGTGCTAAGTTCGGCCGGGCCGAATCTTATATACCCTTCACCATGGTTCGCATTTGTCGAGTTCTTTTCCCGGCATCTCTTCTTAGGTAAAAAAGGATATAAGAAAAGAGTTGCTCTGCTATTAAAACGATATCAAGATATGGTCCAGTTCGGACCACAATTAAATTATATGTTGGAGACCTGTGTAAAATTTCAGCCAATTCGTATAAGAATTGCGCCCATTGGGGCTCACGAAGTAAAATAGAGAGAACGATTTATATGGGATCTGTATCGGAACATGAGAGGATCCGTCGTACAAAATTTCAGGCATATTGGATAATAATTGCGACCTCTAGGGGTCAAGAAGTCAAGATCCCAGATCGGTTTATATGGCAGCTATATCAAATTATGAACTGATTTGAACCTTATTTGACACAGTTGTTGAAAGTAAAAATAAAATACGTTATGCAAAATTTCAGCCAAATCGGATAGGAATTGCGCCCTCTGGAAGCTCAAGAAGTCAAGTCCCCAGATCTGTTTATATGACAGCTACATCAGTTTATGAACCGATTTAAACCATACTTGGCACAGTTGTTGGATATCATAACAAAATACTTCGCGCAAAAATTCATTCAAATCGGATAAGAATTGTGCCCTCTAGAGGCTCAAGAAGTCAAGACCCAAGATCGGTTTATATGGCAGCTATATCAGGTTATGGACCGATTTAAACTATACTTGGCACAGTTGTTGGATATCATAACAAACCGCGTCGTGCGAAATTCTATTTCAATCGGATAAGAATTGCGCCCTCTAGAGGCTCAAGAAGTCAAGACCCAAGATCGGTTTATATGGCAGCTATATCCGGTTATAGACCGATTTGAACCATACTTAGCACAGTTGTTGGATATAATAACAAAACACGTCATGCAAAATTTCATTTCAATCGGATAAGAATTGCGCCCTCTAGAGGCTCAAGAAGTCAAGACCCAAGATCAGTTTATATGGCAGCTATATCAGGTTATGGACCGATTTGAACCATACTTGGCACAGTTGTTGGATATCATAGCAAAACACGTCGTGCAAAATTTCATTCAAATCGGATAACAATTGCGCACTCTAGAGGCTCAAGAAGTCAAGACCCAAGATCCATTTACAATACCAACCGACCTACACTAATAAGAAGTATTTGTGCAAAATTTCAAGCGGCTAGCTTTACTCCTTCGGAAGTTAGCGTGCTTTCGACAGACAGACGGACGGACGGACGGACGGACGGACAGACGGACGGACATGGCTAGATCGACATAAAAATTCGCGACGATAAAGAATATATATACTTTATGGGGTCTCAGACGAATATTTCGAGTAGTTACAAACAGAATGACGAAATTAGTATGACCCCCCATCTTATGGTGGAGGGTTTAAAAATACTCACAATCCGCCATGTGTATTAAATTTTACATCAACGCATGTATTATTCCGCACATGTTGCACTTCGGCGAAAAATTGTGAAAGAATGGAGTTTTTAAACAAAAACGTGTGGAGGGGGAAATTTACCACCATGTTAAAGTTTATTTAACAACTATTAACAGATATATACGAAATAAAATACCTCGATGAATCTCAGCTGCTTATTAAAAACATTAAATATTTTAATAAAATATTACAAAGGTTGAATTTTTAAAGCCATAAAACTAGTTTCCATTTAATTTACCGATTTGTAAAATAACTAAAAATCCTTAATTAATTTTGCGCTAATAGACCAAATTACAAATGTTGCTAACAACTACTACACAATACAAAATTATTTTCATTGGCTTATGAAATTGGGGCTCATTTACAAAATATTTAAAATTTATCCAAATTTTCCCATGAATATTGCGCCAGGTTATACAATTTGAACTAGCATAGATAATATATCACTATTGTAGCCAATGTCAATAATATTTTAATGCAATCATTACTGTACTGTCATATATTGTACCATTTCAAAACTTCCCTTGGCCATAACTTGTTCTCTCTGTTTTCATTCACATTCATTGTGCGCTATTTCTAAACAAAAGGCTTAAGGTGAGGCTCCTCTGTTCTGTAAAATGCGCTCCAAAAGCAGAAATAATGTAACCATTACAAAAATTCAAATAAAAGAACAGAACAATCACAAATAGATGACCAAACGCATTCACGTACGAATTGACATAAAATTTTCCCACCACCTTGGCAAGCTGTTTGAACTGACTGTGTGACCATCCACCACCACCGCCCATCGTTCAACAACTGTGGCAAGACCACACCAAAAACGCAACGAAAAAGGGCCGATAATGCCCACCGGGAACACCCATAAAAACACAACATACCATAGTAAAATAATAAGCAGAAACTACAACATATTTATATGGTGGAAATTATTCTTTTTACATCTCATCATCAGCAGGAAGCAAGCAGCAGTGGCAGTGGCAGTATAAAGTTGTCATAGCAATATGCAGATTTAAATGACTTGGCATTGTCGCTACCATCGTCAATGCTGCTGTCGATTTTATGAGGCTAATGTTTTTAACATACGGCTTAGCCAATACACAAAAGTGCGACTTACGGCTCGCGACTCTCCAAAGTAATGTTAACTGGTAGGCATAACGCTTCACTGATTTTCATCCGAACCAACATACTTTGAGGGTACTTTACATGTTATGAGTGGATGTGTAAAAATTTTGGTTAATCTTGAATGCACTTTACAATCCTGTCATTCTAATGAGTAATACGAAAACATTGACGTTTTTCAAGATCTACTCCAGCCACTTAGTACGAAGCTGAACTGAATATATTATTGGCAGCAAAAGCTACTGAAGCAGCTAAGGGAGAATCGTCCATACCGCAAGTGTCCAGTGTCTTGAAAAAGAGTGGTTCCACTGCTTTCTCAACTGCGAATGTTACAAGAGCAAAACACGTTTGGGACGTCTACATGGTTGAGCTAAGAAAAAACAAGGCCGAGCTAAACAAACAACAAGGCGTTAGGTTCGGCCGGGCCGAACTATGGATACCCACCACCTTGGGTATATATGTAAACCACCTTTCGTCTTAAAAACTTCCTTTCGGTGAAAATGCATAATTTATGTCATATAGCTGCTATATCGAAATATGTTTCGATTTGGACCCAATTCGGCACGGATATTGAGTGGTCTAATAAGTAAAAATCATTGTTCAATTTTGTAGAACAAAATATTGGTCTTTTTGGTAGCTTAATCCAAAACCATAAATCGAGAGATCGGTCTATATGGCAGCTATATCCAAATCTGAACTGATATGGGCCAAATTGCAGAAGGACGTTGAAGAGCCTTACTTGACCCACTGTCCCAAATTTCGAAAAAAAAGGTCAATAAATGCGCATTTTATGGGTCCAAAACCTTAAATCGAGAGATCGGTCTATATGGCAGCTATATCCGAATCTCGACCGATCTGAGCCAAATTGAAGAAGGATTTCGAAGGGCTTTACACACCTTACTGTCCCAAATTTTGGTAAAATCTGATTATAAATGCGCCTGGTATGGGCCCTAGACTTTAAATCGGCGGATCGGTCTATATGACAGCTATATCCAAATCTGAACCGATATGGGCCAAGCTGAAGAAGGATGTCGAAGGGCATAACACAACTCACTGTCTCAAATTTCAACAAAATCGGATAATAAATGTGGCTTTTATGGGCATAAGACCCTAAATCGGTGGATCGGTCTATATGGGGGGCTATATCAAGATATACTCCGATAAAGCCCATCTTCGAACTTAACCTGCTAATGGATAAAAACAAATCTGTGCAAAGTTCCAGCTCAATATCTCTATTTTTATAAACTGTAGCCTGGTTTCAACAGACGGACGGGCGATCAGACGGATGGACATGGTTAGATCGTCTTAGATTTTTACGCTGATCAAGTATATATATATATACTTTATAGGGTCGGAAATGGATATTTCGATGTGTTTCAAACGGAATGACAAAATGAATATACCCCCATCCTTCGGTGGTGGGTATAAAAAGACTAAGAACATATCCTGGGCGAAGTTCTGCAGATCCGTGGAGGATACATCTGAGGGCTCTGGGCTAAGGAAGATCCATGCGTATATATTGGCTCTTCTACATTGGAATATAGCCACTAACAATATATTATTTTCTCTGGAAGGAAAAGGTGAAAAGTGTTCGGGTATGCAGATGACGTGGCTATTGTGGTTATGGGAAAGTTTGCCAGCACTCAGAGACATACTTCTGGAAGCCATACATTCGACAGCGAAGTGGGCTACCGAAAGTTATAAATGCGTCTAAGACGGAAGTTGTTCTTTTCAGCAGCAGATACAAGTTACCTACAGTGGCACCTGTACCACAGGTAAAGTTGGAGAGGATGATACCAAAACATTGTCTTGATAACCGCTGGGGCCCTAAGTGACCTATTGTGATTCCTCCATCTTTTCTCCCTTTTAGACGCAAAGTCTACTTTGAACTCCATCCCCTCTACTTAAAACGACCTGTCAACGCAATTTATCATACCATTAGGACGCCAGCAAGAAGTCCTAGAGTCTGACTGGACTTACCGCTCTTAGCTCCTCTAGTGCCTGAAAGAAGAAAGGTCTAAGTAACCTATATCTTCGACATAATGCTGCACATTGGCAGCGGAAATTAAAGGTTATCTTCTTGAATGTCAGTGCTATGACACCATCGACAGGTATAATCATTACTGATGCCTAGCTGGTTAAGTGTGCATGTAACATGTTGTGTCCTGTAATAATCCCTATTATGCCGCTTAGATGCACCTTCTACAAAGACAATAGTCAGCAAATATTACCTTTGGTTTGTATTCTAAGCTAGATACCTCCGTTGGGAATACCCATGTGTCTTAATGTTTAACACAAAGCGATATAATGTGGAATTAACCGATCTTCACAAAATTTGGCACAAAGGTTTCTCTTATAAGTCTTCTGATGACAGACGAATTTCATAGACATTTGTTCAGTTTTAGATACAGCTCTCATATATATGCATCCCCCGATTTTCACTTTTAAGGACTTTGCTGACCCATTTATCAATCGATCTTCTCAAAAATTTGCACAACGATTTACATATCAAATTTAAGCATATTTTAAACTTGACGTTGTGGCTAGATAATTTGCTGCGACCACTGCTATGAGGCTAAGACAACTTTCTCTTTGTTCATGCGGACGCTACGGAAACTGTGTTATACAATGCCCGATGTTGCAGGTAGTGTGAATTACTCATTGCCTGAGCAGCGATTTGATAAAAATACTTTACCACTATTCCTGATAGGACTGATAGGCGAGATTCTCGCAATTAAAGAATGGCTATGATATACTGTTATAACGACGATTGGCATACATATCTTCTTAGACAGCCATCAATTCCCCAAGGAACGTATTTCGGAATGCAAAAACCGGCCTCGGCTGTGAAATGGCAGAAAAGTTCTAAATTCACCTGTTCAAGGTGCCGGGCCACAAACATATCCAGGAAATCGTAGAGCTATACGAATGACGGATGGTCACAAAGCACGGGTTTGAACACACCACAATTATGTGGCTGTGCGGATGTTGAGGACATGGATAATATAGAACATCTGCTGATCCTGTGGTATCACAATGGACGAAAACCTCTAGTGAGTTTGATTGCAGAATTCTACTTAAACCTAAACCTAGATATTCGAATGATGGATGATCACAATCGCGGGTTTGAACACTCCACAATTATGTGGCTGTGCGGATGTTGAGGACATGGAGAATATAGAACATCTGCTGATCCTGTGGTATCACAATGGACGAAAACGTCTAGTGAGTTTGATTGCAGAATTCTATTTAAACCTAACCTTACCTACCGAAATAGTTGGCTCTCTTCAACAATGATCAGTAAAGCAAAAATGAAAAACAAACAGGTATAAATTAAAGTTCGTAGATGTTGAATTTTGGGTACTCCCCACCATGTATTAAAACCCGGTAATGAGTGAGACTTCTTGGGTCTAAAGAAGTCATATCGGGTATAGTTTTATATTTACAAACTGAACTAAGTGAATTTCGATGTTAATGTTGGAGAACCCAATTGTGCTAGAACTAGTAAAAGCGCGTTAAGTTCGGCCGGGCCGAATCTTAGGTACTCACCACCATGGATTCCGCTAAAAATTTACCCTTATTAACTGAGTTTGTATCTGAACTAATTTGATCTCAAGTAGTCATATCAGTACTTAGGGGGGCCGATATCACCATATTGACCGATTTTAATAAAACTTGGCACTTAAGCTCTTAGGCCAAATTTCAGCCAAAACAGAGGAAAAATTTAGGCTTCTAAGGGCTGAAGAAGTCAAATCCGGATATCGGTGTATATGGGGGCTACATCTGTTTAAAGACCAATTCGTATCATACTTGGCATGGATGTTGGAAGTCATAACATAAGTCTTTCAGCCAATTCGGTTGAAAATTGAGGTTTTTTAGGGCTGAAAAACTCAAATCTGGGGATCGGTTTATAGGTAGGCTATATCTGTCTATAGACCGATTTTGGCATGGATGTTGAAAATCATAACACACGACTTTGTTCCAAATTTAAGCTAAATTGGATGAAAATTGAGGCTTCAACTGAGGGATCGGATTATATGGAAGCTATCTGTGCCTATTATGAATATATCTGTGTGGGATTTGGTGTGAGTGTTAGAGGACGTAAGTTTACCTAACGGGTCGTATTTCAACGACACCGGGCCTCAAGAAGTCTAATTTGGGTGTCAGTTTATATGAGAGCTACATCTATTTATGAACCTACATTGTCGGTACTTTGTGGAGGACATTAACGAACTTCCCATATTAAATTGGAAATAGATGGAAGAAAAATGTTTTCCTCTAAACGCTCTTGTTTTCAAAACAAAGGACCATTTTATGCAGAAGCTATATCCAAATCTGAACCGATTTAACCCATTTACAATCCCCATCGATCTATACCTATAAGAAGTCTCTGTACTTCCGACTAATTTCCATCCTAACAGCTAAAACATGCAGAAATTCAAAGCAAATGTCAACAATAAATACCCCCTATTCCTTTTAATAAAACTGAAGTCAACTAAAACGTCTCTGTATCCACCACGCTGTGCAGCGTTGTTGACCGTGGCAAGAAGCGCGCATCCTGAATAAACTGTAACGATAAGTTACTTCTGGGTGCTGGGGTTCGGGTCACCAGGGCAAGGTTCCACACAGAAGCTTATTTGATCCGGGACTGAGAGAGTGAAAACTATTTAATTTGGTTTTATATATTTCATTTGCTTGATGTAGTCTTAAGGCTAGACGGTTAAGTGTTTCGGGAGCACGTTCGATGAAGAGCTCGGTGGCTCGGTTTGAGAGCGTGCACATCCTAATACACGGTTGGGGACTGGGGTTGGGCAGCCCGTAGGATACACGGAGGCACACCATAATACTCGGTAGGTCACGCAGATTGATGGCTCAGAGGCACACCCCAAAACACGGTGGTCACTGATTGGTGGCTAAAAGGCACACCTTAATATACAGCACTGTTTGGGTTAAACGGCGTTAACCTGTGTTGTGATGTTGTAACTTTTCTCCGAAAGTTGCAAAAAACTTTTGATGTCAACAAGTTCGTGTAAAGGCTGGTTTTTTAGCTATTAACTTTTTGGCAACACTGGTTTAAACAGCTCAATAATTCAACCATGAAACGTCTTACAAACGAACAACGCTTGCAAATTTTTGAATTTTATTATCAAAATGCGTGCCCTGTTAAAAATAATCATAGCGCGCTTCTTCCATTTTATGGACAATTTAATTGACCCTAATTTTTGGCTCAATGAGTACGTAAATTAAGCAGAATTGTCGATTTTGGAGTGAAGACCAGCCGGAAGCATTGCAAGAGCTACCAATGCATCCAGAAAACCCACAGTTTGGAGCGGTTCATTGGCTGGTGGCATCATTGAACCGTACTTCTTCAAAAATGATGCGAATCGTAACGCAACTGTAAATGGTTAGCGCTATCGTAAGATGATATCCAACTTTTTTTGCTCAAAATGCAAGAGCTTGACTTGCATGACATGTGGTTTCAATAAGAAGGTGCCACATGCCACACAGCACTCGCAACAATGGTCTTATTGAGAGACGCGTTCGGTGGACATTTTATTTCACGTTCGAGACCGGTCAATCAGACTTCTAGATCGAACGATTTAACACCTTTAGACTATTTTTGTTGGGCTATGTCAAAGCTCATGAATATACAGACAATTCGTGAGATACAGGCCGAAATATTGTTGTCGATGGTTAACTTCAAGCTATTCTACAATGGTTCTCAACCTAAGATATGTGACTTTCTTAGTCACAAATTATGCCAACAACAGCACAAGTTTTTGTGATCTTCTTTATTTTTGTACCCACCACCGAAGGATGGAGGTATATTCATTTTGTCACTTCGTTTGCAACACATGGAAATATCCATTTCCGGCCCTATAAGTATATATATTCTTGATCAGCGTAAAAATCCAAGACGATCTAGCCATGTCTATCTCTTGAAATCACGCTACAGTCTTTAAAAATAGAGATATTGAGCTGAAACTTTGCACGGATTCTTTTTTTTTGTCCATTAGCAGGGTAACCAACAGATACCGGTACTTAGGTGGAGACACATTATCAGACATGAACCAACTTAGGGGAATGATATTGAAAACAATTAAGGATTTTATAAGTAGCACGGAATTCCTAACTTAAAACTTTTTTTTTAGAGGTTACTTTATAGTATTTAGAGCGCACAACAAGCCGATTACTGACTTAGGTGTATGTCCATAGTGGCATGGGGCGGATTAATATCTGCATTCATTTGAAATTTTGGACAGAGAGTTGCGTTATGCCCTTCGACATCTTTCTTCAATTTGGCCCAGATCGGTCCACATTTGAATATAGCGGTCATATATACCGATCTATCAATTTAAGGTTTTGGGCCCATAAAAGGCGCATTTATCGTCCGATGTCGCCGAAATTTGGGAGAGTGAGTTTTGTTAGGCCCTTCGACATCCTTCTTCAATTTAGTCTAGAACCGCAGATTTAGGGTCTTCGGTTCATAAAAGCCACATTTATTATCCGATTTTGCGACAGTGAGTTGTGTTAGGCCCTTCGGCATCCGTATTCAATTTGGCCCAGATCGGTCCAGATTTAGATATAGCTGCCATATAGACCGATCCGCCGATTTAGGGTCTTAGGCCCATAAAAGCTACATTTATTGTCCGATTTTGCTGAAATTTGGGACAGTGAGTTGTGTTAGTTTCATCTTTCTTCAATTTGGCAAAGATCGGTCCAGATTTGGATATAGCTGCCATATAGACCGATCTCTCGATTTAGGGTTTTGGGGCCATAAAAGGCGCATTTAGGCTTTTTCGACTTTTCGACATTTTTTTGGAACTTGGCCCAAATTTTGGAACTTGGCCCATATAGACCGATATCTCGATTTAAGGTTTTGGGCCCATAAATTTATAATCCGATTTCACTGAAATTTGACACATTGACTTATATATGGTTTCGATCGGTTCATTTTTATTATACCCTCCACCATAGGATGGGGGGTATACTAATTTCGTCATTCTGTTTGTAATTACCCGAAATATTCTTCTGAGACCCCATAAACTATATATATTTTTGATCGTCGTGACATTTTATGTCGATCTAGCCATGTCCGTCAGTCTGTCCGTCCGTCTGTCTGTCGAAAGCACGCTTACTTCCAAACGAGTAAAGCTAGCCGCTTGAAATTTTGCACAAATACTTCCTATTAGTGTAGATCGGTTGGTATTGTAAATGGGTCATATCGGTTCATGTTTTGATATAGCTGCTATATAAACCGAAAATGGGTCTTGACTTCTTGAGCCTCTAGAGTGCGCAATTCAAATCGGTTCATAACATCATATAGCTGCCATATAAACCGATCTTGGGTCTTGACTGCTTGAGCCTCTAGAGGGCGCAATTCTTATCTGATTGGAATGAAATATTGCACGACGTGTTTTGTTATGATATCCAACAACTGTGTCAAGTATGGTTCAAATCGGTCCATAACCTGGTATAGCTGTCATATAAACCGATCTTGGGCCTTGACTTCTCGAGCCTCTAGAGTGCGCAATTCTTATCCGATTGGAATGAAATTTTGCATGACGTGTTTTGTTATGATATGCAACAACTGCACCAAGTATAGTTCAAATCGGTCCATAACCTGATATAGCTCCCATATAAACTGATCTTGGGTTTTGACTTCTTGAGCCTCTAGAGTGCGCAATTCTTATCCGATTGGAATGAAATTTAGCACGACGTGTTTTGTTATGATAGGCAACAACTGTGCCAAGTATGGTTCAAATCGGTCCATAACCTGATATAGCTGCCATATAAACCGATCTTGGGTCTTGACTTCTTGACTTCTTGAGCCTTTAGAGTGCCCAATTCTTATCCGATTGGAATGAAATTTAGCACGACGTGTTTTGTTATGATAGGTAACTACTGTTCCAAGTATGGTTCAAATCGGTCCATAACCTGATATAGCTGTCATATAAACCGATCTGGTTATTATGGTCTGAATCGGTCTATAGCCCGATACAGCTCCTATATAAATCGATCACTCTATTTTACTTCTTGAGCCCCCAAAGGGCGCAATTCTTATTCGAATTGGCTGACATTTTACATAGGTCTCCAACATATAATTTAACTGTGGTCCAAACCGGACCATATCTTGATATCGCTCTAATAGCAGAGCAAATCTTTTCTTATATCCTTTTTTGCCTAAGAAGAGATGCTAGGAAAAGAACTCGACAAATGCGATCCATGGTGGAGGGTATATAAGATTCGGCCCGGACGAACTTAGCACGCTTTTACTTGTTAGATATATGACTTGTACTTATTAGCATTTGGTCCAAATCGGAACATATTTCGATATAACTGCTATGAGGCATAAGGTATGCATTTTCACCGGATTTTGACGAAAGGTGGTTTACATATATACCCGAGGTGGAGGGTATCCAAAGTTCAGCCGGGCCGAACTTAACGCCTTTTTACTTGTTTCTGATTCACTATTCCATTTATGGGATATATACTCAACATGACAGAGGTGATGGATCTTCCGAATTCGTAGAAGCATGGTAACACAATTGGAAAACCAACCAAGTACGTCCGCCTTTGACGATGATCGCATGGGTTCTGATTTCGGCGACAAACATTAGAATTTAACCCCTCATAAGCGCTCGTGCTTTCAGCCCTTTGAAACTTCTCTTCTAAGTGGTGTCGCTCCACGGCGGACTTGACAAAAAAAGGGAGATCCTTTATCATTAGATTCGAATCAGACGGCACTCATTGATATGAAAGAGGTATTACCGCTGTTTCTTAATAAAAAGTTCATATAGAAATTAGCATTCGGAGACATAGAAGACTATTGCTAAATGCATCTTTCTATTCCCATAATTATTTCGCCACACCCCTAGCAAAGCTGCACCTTGTGTACAATTAATTCGACGTTTAGGGTTCGTTGTCGTCATTTACCACCGCCAAAAAGCAACACATGAATGTAGCGCATTTGAATAGTGTTGCTGGAGTTACTCCCTTGTACTCCACTTGTTAGCTCGATATATGCTTTTCCTAGCATGTGACTCTAATACTTTAATGGTTGCGGTTATTTTTCATGCTGCGTGAATTTTGTCCAAATTCCACACCCCCACTATACCATAGTCATATGGATGTGAGTGTGTGTACTCGTCCCAGTGAGTGAATGAAGCTAGTCTATATATTGGTTGGCTTGGTTCTAATTTGGGGTTTTCTTCATTTCAGCGAGATCGTTTGTTAACTGATTAAACGACACAATTTTGTTTTTGTACTTTGTTCTGATCTCATCACAATAATGTTACCAAAACAACCGAGTTTTTTAAATGGAAGCAACAAAAAAAGTGACGCCAACAGTGCCTAAACATCGATTTTTAGAGTTTAGGTTGGAAAATTAAAATTTTCACTTAATACAGTTGAAATTCGACATCCATTCGGAACGGTTGTGTAATCGCGAAAATTAAAAAAATATAAATACCAAAGAATAAAAAAAATAGTTTGCAAGTGTGGTGAGTTTTCAAAAAGGACATTAAATACGTTTTATAAGTGTGATTGATAAAAACCACAACCGCAAAAAAAATTTTTATATCAAAAATATTTGATGTTAAAACCATCAAACCAAGCAATAAAGAACTGAACTGTGTGAACAATTATATAAAATTTTGTGTGCGCTAGATATTAGCTTTTTCACATGTTTTGAAATTGTGTCAATTATATTTGAACTTTTTTGTACGAAAATATACATTTTCATGGATATAACATTGCATAGTGTTATAAAAACGAAAATTCGGAAATTTATCTCCGCTCTCAAATGAAGAAAGTGACCACATCAAAGTGCATGTTTCAAAATGACCGGATTTTAATGTGTCAAGAGGATTGTACGAGGGTTGCCCTTTATGTTTCGGCATTAGAGAACTCAAAAACAAATAATTATCGTCAAACATAACTTTATTGTTGTTTGATATATTCCCCATTAAGATCTATACGCTTCGGCGTGCATTTGAACCAATTGTCGAAGCACTTTTGCCACTCTGATTGAGGTATCTCCAAAACTGAATTCTCAACGCATCAACCGCTTCTTCGGGTGTCGAAAAACGTTTACCTCTCATTTTATTTTTCACGTACGGGAATAAAAAGAAGTCATTCAGGACTATATGGCGGTTGACTCATCAAGTCAATGTTTTGAGTGCTCAAAAATTCAGTTGTTTCGTATTTGTGGAGCATTTTTTTGACCAATCGACACGAGCCTTTTTTTCTGTGCGCATGATCCAACGCGAAAAAAAATTTACGGTCAAATGTTCATGCAATATTGAATGTATTCTGGTCCCACAAATCCTTTAGGTTGTCTCAATCTAGGTCACTTGACGATCTTGCAATATCAGTTGACGCACAGCATCAATGGTTTTTGGAACAACAACTGATTTTGGACGACCTTCACGAAATTAGTCTTCAAGTGAACTACGACCTCGGTTGAATTCACCATACAATCGATAAACACTGGTCCTTGATAGAGCTTCATCGCCAAAAATTTAATTAACTTCATCGATGCGCTGTTGTTGAGTTAATCCACGTCGAAATTGGTAAAAAAAATCGACCGAAAATGTTCACGATTTAATTCCATTTTTTGGGCGAGTTGAATATTATAAGTTACTGTAAACAACACATATAGCGCTCGTATATCGAAACATTCTGAGTACGTATAACTTAAACAAGTAAAAAGGCGTTAAGTTCGGCCTTTCATCAAAATCCGGTGAAAATTGCATTCGTTATGTTCTGTAGAAGTTTTATCGAAATACGTTCCGATTTGGGCCAAATACTAATAAGTACAAGTTATTGTTCAATTGTGTATAACAAAATATCGATCTGAACCATATACGACACGGATGTCGAAAAGCCTAATATAAGTCACTGTGTCAAATTTCAGTGAAATCGGATTATAAATGCGCCTTTTATGGGGCAAAGACTTCAAATCGATATATCAGTCTACATGACAGCTATATCCAAATCTGGACCGATTTTGGTCAATTTGCAGAAAAACGTTAAATTTCAGCGATATCGGACAATAAATGCGCCTTTTATGGCCCCAAAACTTAAAACCGAGAGATCGGTCTGTATGGCAGCCATATCCAAATCTGGACCGATCTAGGCCAAATTGAAAAAAGATGTTAAAGGGCCTAACACATCTCACTGTCCCAAAATTTCAGCAAAATCGGGTAATAAATGTGGCTTTTATAGGCCTAAGACCCTAAATCGGGGAATCGGTCTACATGGCAATTATATCCGAATCTGGACCGATCTGTGCCATATAGATGAATGATGTCGAAGGGCCTAACACAACTCACTGTCCCAAATTTCATCAAAATCGAATAATAAATGTGGCTTTTATGGGCCTAAGACCCTAACTCGGAGGATCGGTTTATATGGCAGATATATCCAAATCTGAACTGATCTTGGCCAAATTGTCTAAGGATATTAAAGGGCCCTACACAACTCAGTGTCCCAAGTATCAGCAAAATCGGATAATAAATGTGGTTTTTATGGGCTAAGACCCCAAATCGGAGGATCGGTCTATATGGCAGCTATATCCACATCTGAACCGATCTGGGCCAAATTGATGAATGATGTCGAAGGGCCAATGCAACTCACTGTCTCAAATTTCAGCAAAATCGGATAATAAATGTGGCTTTTATGGGTCTAAGAACATAAATCGGCAGATCGGTCTATATGACAGCTATATGCACATCTAGACCGATCTGGACCAAATTGACGAAGGATGTTGTAGGGCCTAACACAACTCATTGTCCCAAATTGCAGCGAAATCGGATAATAAATGTGGCTTTTATGGGCCTAAGACCCTAAATCGGAGGATCGGTCTATATGGCAGATATATCCAAATCTGGACCGATCTGGGCCAAATTAACGAAGGATGTCGAAGGGCCTAACACAAATTCCAAATTTCAGCAAAATCGGATAATAAATGTGGAACTTAACCTGTTTATAGATAAAAAAAAGAATCTGTGCAAGGTTTCAGCTCAATATGTCTATTTTTAACGACTATAGTGTGGTTTCAACAGACAGACGGACGGACATGTCTAGATTGTCTTAGATTTTTACGCTGATCAAGAATATATATTCTTTATAGGGTCGGAAATGAATATTTCGATGTGTTGCAAACGGAATAACACCCAACCTTCGGTGGTGGGTATAAAAAGTCTGCTTATAATAGCAGACACTGTCTGATGACTGTTAGCAGTTAACTTTTACAGTTATTACAGCAGAAGTTCTGCTGTCATAGCGAAATATTTGTCATTTCAAAACAGCAAGCTGCCTGCTACAGAGTCTTTTGTTTGTTGAAAATGGAGCAAAGCAAAATAAAGAGAATAAAGTAAAATAATAAAAGAAAATAAAAAATAAAATGATATAAAATAAAAAAAGTAAAATAAAATATTAAAAAATGAATAAAATAAAGGCAATAAGCCAAATAAAGCAAGTAAAAACATGCTAAGTTCGGCCGGACCGAATTTTATATACCCTCCACCATGGTTCGCATTTGTCGAGTTTTTCCTAGAATCTCTTTTTTTGGCAAATAAAGGATAAAAGAAAAGAACCGCTATGCTATTGGAGCTATATCAAGTTATGGTCAGATTCGGACCATAATTACATTAAATGTTAGAGACCATAAAAGAAGACAGTGTGTAATATTTCAGCAAAATGAATAGAATAATCGGGAGATCGGTTTATATGGGAGCTATATCACGTTATACATCGATTTAGCCCGTATTTGGCAAAGATATTGGAAGTCGTTAAAGCGGACAAAAATTACGGCGTGTGAGGGCTCAAGAAGTCAAATCGGGAGATCGGTTTATATATGAGCTATATCAGGTTATGGACCGATATGGATTGTATTTGACACAGCTGTTGGAAGTTGTAACAGAACACTATGTGCAAAATTTCAGCCAAACCAAAAATTGTGACTTCCAGGGGCTCAAGAAATCAAATCGGGAGATCGGTTTATATCTAAATTTGAACCGATATGATCCATTATGTTAAGTACCTATGCAAAATGTTTCGACAGATGGACGGCTAGTAATGTCCGTCGTCTAAGGAAGTCGAGACGGTCGTGAATATATATATACTTTATGGGGTCTAAGACGAATATTTCGAAGTTTTACAAACAGAATGACTAGATTAGTATACCCCCACCCTATGGTGTTGGGTATAAAAACACGACCAGAACCTTCATTACAATAATACATGAACTCACAGACGGAAGATCGGTCATGGCTAAATCGAATCGGGAAGTGATTCTGAATCGATCGGTTTAACTAAAAATATGTTTAAACCCTATTCTTCTAAGCTTACAAACAAATACGAAGAGTTTAATATAACTCTGTACCCCAGTGGGTAAAAAAGGCTACCACTTAAAACGCTGACGACGACACATAGGCAATTTTCACCCTTTCCTCCTGGATAGGCTTGATAATTCCATTTATAATCAAGAGACATAAAAGAGGGAACAAAACCTCTCCCTACGGGGCGGAGTTCCTCAAGTCATAGCTTTCATAAACTAGCCCTCCGCTAGAGATGCATAGACAACCCTGCTTTTCAGCATCGTATTAAACCAATTTACTAGCAGAAGTGGGATCGTTATCCAAGAACATAGAATAGACGAATTTAATTTCTCTCTAAATTTGACGACAAATGTCAAGTTCGTAGGTGTCGTTAAATATTTTATTTGTATACCCTTCACCATAGGAGGGGGGTATACTAATCTAGTCATTCCATTTAAAACACCTCGAAATATTCGTCTAAGACCCCATGAAGTCTGTCTGTCGAAATAACGATAGCGGTCGAACGCCTATAGCTAGCCGCTTAAAATTTTGAACAGATACTTAATATATGTAGTTCGTTGGAGACTGCAAATGGCCCATATGGGTTCAGATTCAGATATGGCTTCCATATAAACCAATATCCTGATTAGACGAGCCCCTGGGAGCCGCAATTTTGTCCGATTTGGCTGAATTTTTTCACAAAGTCTTCTTTTATGGCTTCCAACATCTGTGCCAAGAACAGTTCAAATCGGTATATAACCTTATATAGCTCCTATATAAGCCGATCTCCCGATTTGACTTCTTGAACCCTTACCAACCGAAATACTTGTCCGATTTGGCAGATATTTTGCAGGCGTTGTTTTGTTACGGCTTGAAACAATTGTGTAAAATACGGCCCAAATCAGTCTATAACCTGATATAGCTCCCATGTAAACCGGTCTCTCGATTATATAGAAGCTTTAATTTTTGCTAGTTTGACACGGCCGAATCTTATATACCCTCCAGTATCTCTGGCAAACGAAGGATAAAAGAAAATAATGGCTATGTTATTGGAACAATATCAATTTCTGGTTCATTTCAGACCGCAATTGAACTGAATATTGGAGACCATAGTAGAAGTCATTGTGTAAAATTTCAGCCAAATCTAGTAAGAATTTCGCCCTTTAGAGGCTAAAGAAGTAAAATAGGGAGATCGGTTTATAGGGAAGCTGTATTAGGCTATAAACCGATTGATGCCACATTCGATATGTGTGTCAAAGGTCATGAGAGAAGCCGTTGTACAAAATTTCAGCCAAATCGGATAATACCTGCACCCTTTAGATCCCAGATCGGCTTATATGGCAGCTATATCAGGTTATGGACCGATTTGAGCTATTTTGGCACAGTTGTTGAAGGTTATAACAAAACACCTCATGCAAAATTTCAGCCAAATCGGATAATAATTTCGTACTCTATTGGCTCAAGAAGTTAAGACCCCAGATCGGTTTATATGACAGCTATATCAGGTTATGGACCGATTTCAACCATACTCAGCACAGTTGTCGGAAGTCATAATAAAACATATCATGCAAAATTTCAGCCATATTGGATAAGAATTGTGCCCTCTAGCGGCTGAAGAATTCAAGATCCAAGATCGGTTTATATGGCAGCTATATCAAAAAGTGGACCGATATAGCCCATTTACAATCCCAACCGACCTACACTAATAGGAAATAATTGTGCAAAATTTCAAGCGGCTCGCTTTACATCTTCGAAAATTATCGTGCTTTCGACAGACAAACGGACGGACGGACATGGCTAGTTCCATTTAAAATGTCATGACGATCAAGAATTTATATAGTTTATGGGGTCTTAGATGAATATTTCGAGGAGTTACAAACAGAATGACGAAATTAGTATACCCCCATCCTATGGTGGAGAGAATAAAAATCAAGTTTACAGCAAAAAAATAAGAAATAAAGAAACACATATTGAAAGTTAAGACTGCCGAAATCCACCCACGAAAGGGTTGATTGTGCTTAGTGACTACGAAAATCTTTTCTTTCCAATAAACGTTCCAGTGGTCACTAGGCGCGTTAAATCGCACGATCTAGGAGGCCAATCGACCGGTCCCGAACGTGAAATAAAATGTTCACCGAACTCGCCTCTCAATAAGTCCATTGTCAGGCATGCTGTGGAGCATGTGGCACCGTCATATTGAAACCACTTTCAGGCAAGTCAAGCTCTTGAATTTTAGGCAAAAAAAGCATGTGGCACCGTCATATTGAAACCACTTTCAGGCAAGTCAAGCTCTTGCATTTTGGGCAAAAAAAGTTAGATATCATCTCACGGTAGCGCTTACCATTCACAGTTACGTTTCGATTCGCAACATATTTGAAGAAGTACGGTCCAATGAAGCCACCAGCACATAAACCGCACAAAACCGTAACTTTTTCTGGATGCATTAGCTCTTGGTAGTTTTTGCAATGTTTCTGGCTGATGTTCACTCCAAAATCGATAGTTCTGCTTGTTTACATTTCTATAGATTTGAAGTCCTGCAGGATTTATTCTAAAATGCAGAGGCCTACATTAAACTGGGAAGAGGTTCCAAAATAGCTAAAGTTCAACACCGACGCGTATGCCTTTCGACAAGAATATCTATCATCATTCTTGGCGTTGAAATCTACCACAACGATAAAGGGTATTAGTTACAAACTTTTACAGATGAACATTATGTTTAATGTTCTCGCTGGGATTTGATGCAAGACGTTTTGCTGGTTTTCATCATTAAGAAATCAGCCAAATAACAAGTATATTTTAAAGTAATGTATAGTGCTTAGCTTATTTGAAAAAATTAACAGCAAGTGGTTTGTACCAACAAATACTACACTTACTGTGTAATATGCTATATACCATAAATATTCTCAAAAATATGTAGTGCTACAAATATGATTAACAATTTTGTTTTTCTAATATAAGACAAATATTAATTTTTTCACAATGTGCATTCATGAGCAATTTAACTTCAATAGCAGCCCATTTTTTTTTCAGATAATCACATTAGCCAAGGCAGTAAAAATGTTTTGCTGCCTCAATCGTGTAAGGCCAACAGCCATTGTAGTGCTGCTGTGCTTAGTGCAAAACATTGTTACACTACAGATACCCGAAGACGTGGAAATTCTTGAAGGTTATGAATTTGATGAATCTCCAGAATACTATGGCACCGATGCCAACTATTATGAGGCACGAAGTATGCTTACCGGTGTCAACAAAGCCATACGCAACAGACGCTCCACACTGGAGTATGATCAAGCCAAGGGCTTGGTAACAAAGAATAGCCTTAACAAAAAACTCCAAGAAAGTCTGATACACAATGTCGAAAGTGATCGCATCGAGTTGCACAATACGCCATCGTCATCGCAGCAGAAGCAAATGCAACAGGAGGGTGAATTGAAACTTGAAGCAAGAATGCAGCAGGATGAGCCTCAAGCTCTACCAAAAGCCGAAAAGCAAATTATGGATCCCGATTACGATTATTATTCGCAAAGGCACATTTCGCCTTCCTGGAAGGAATCGGTGAATATGTCACCTCCTTCAGAGGATGATGATACAATAACCGATGCCAGCACCGGTTACACAGCCAGGTCCAGACAGGCGAGAGTAAATTTTATAACCCAACCACGCAAGGATAACGAGGCATCCGCAAAGGATTTGCCTGAGCCAGTAGTCAAAGTAACACCCCCGCTTCCCAAGGCTCAATATGATCAGAAATTTAATGCTCTGGCACCTTCCTACAATTATGAGATGTATCCTTCGCGTTCATATGATCCCTACTTGAGACGTTATGACCGGTGAGTATGTTTGTAATATATACTGACAAAATCAATTATTCTAAAATATGGAAAATACTTTTCAACCTCAATTGGCTACAGTCTGGTAGACAGGAAAACTGGTTCCCTGAAAACTAAGTTATTTTGTTTCCAATTCCGTTCTAAAAGGATTTCACAAATTTCTAAATTTTTCTCCCTTTTCAGATATGACGAACAATATCCCCGTTATGACCCCTATAACTATGAAGATCACTTTCTGTACCGTCGCCATCATGACCCCCATGACAGCTACAGCCCACGCATGCCCCAGTATCCGGAGCCCTACTACAATTATCCGGATCGGCGTTATGATATTCCTGAGCCTCGCGATTACTTGCCCGTCTACAATAATGAAATCTATGAAAAGTCCGCCTATGCACCCATTACATACTCCGATCATTATCCATTGCACTCAAAATATCCTGCAGATTATCATACTAAGTATCCCTTAGACTATCCTGCAAAATATCCCTTAGACTATCCCACAAAATATCCTTTGGATTATCCAAGCAAATACCCCTTAGACTACACGCGATCCAATAAACGTATTGTGTACTATGCTCATTTACCGGAAATTGTTAGAACACCCTATGACTATGCCAACTCATATAAAAGGGATCGTTATGATGGCATTAACCCACCCACTAAAGCGTTAACCAATGCCTATAAACTGGATAAATCAGGAATTGCTGCATCAACGACAGTGACAAATACGGCCAACGGAGAATCGTTCGATTATGTCAAGCGTGACAAAAAGGACCGAGTAACGCCAAAGCCAACTAACACTGGGCGGCTATAGCTGCCACCGCCGCCACCGCTGCTAATTGAGAAGTTATAGTTTTAAGATGCATTCAACCAAATACTACATGTGAAGAGACCAAACCATTTACTCAAATTAGTTTTAAATTATATTTCATGTTTTAGTTAGTTTCTCATTCATTTGTCCTCTCTTCATTCATTTAATAAAAATATATACAACAATAAATTGTTAACACAAATTAAAAAATAAAACAAAAATTGATCATTAAGCTCGTCCTGGAAGAGACATAAACACCTCATCAAAATAATGACACGAGGCCAAAAAAAACAACAATTCGCAAAAATAAATTTGATAATATCAAATAGGTTTAAGTTACGCAATTTCAATCAAATAGTTAGAAATGTAACAGGTAGAAGCGTGCTATGTTAGGCCGGGCCGAAATTTGGGAACGCACCACCATGGATTCAGCTAAAAATGAATACAAAATAAATTTAGTTGAAGGGCATAATTTTATTCTACATACCAAACTTAAGCCAAACCAGCAAAAATTAAAACTTCTTGGAACCGAACAAGGATAAACGAGCGGTTGACATGGGAGCTATATCAGGTTATACCCTCCACCATAGGATGGGGTATACTAATTTCGTCATTCCGTTTATAACACCTCGAAATATTCATCTAAGACCACATCTTTCATATATATAAAAATCAATTTGTGTTTGTTTGTTTGTATGTTTGTGTGTTCATCATAGACTCAGAAACGGCTGAACCGATTTTCTTGAAATGTTCACAGATGGTGCATAATGACCCCGTGGTGAAAATTGGGTACTACATTTTTTGATATCTGAAGGGGAGCGGACCCTCCCCCTTACCC
Source organism: Stomoxys calcitrans (assembly GCF_963082655.1). Classification (NCBI taxonomy): domain Eukaryota; kingdom Metazoa; phylum Arthropoda; class Insecta; order Diptera; family Muscidae; genus Stomoxys; species Stomoxys calcitrans. The sequence goes on along the minus strand of NC_081555.1, from coordinate 82,277,160 downwards.
TAATTTTTAGAAACGCCAGATCTCGGAGATGTGTGGTTTGATTTAAGCGAAATTTTGTGTGCTCTCATATACTACCCTAAAAATAAAAATTTGGTATCCAAATTTCGGATGGGGTACCTAGGGGGCTGCCCCACCCTAAAACCTACCAAACATATATTTACACCAATCACGATAATATGGGACTCAAATAAAAGGTATTTAGGATAAGAAAACGTATCTGATATCCAATTGTCGGACCAAGGGTTAGGGGGACCACCCCAACCCCCAAAACACCCCTAAACCGGACATATTTAAGAACATGGCAATATGGGACTCAAATGAAAAGTATTTGCGAGTAGAATACGAATCTAATATCCAAATGTGGGACCACGCTTCTGGGGGTCCACCGCTTCCCCAAAACACCGCCCCAAACAGGACTTATTTACTGGCCATGGGAATAGGGGGCTTAAATAAAAGGTATTTGAGTGCAGAATTCGAATCTGTTATATCAATATGGGACCAAGTGCTTGGGGGTCCGCCTCTCCCCATAAACATCCCCCAAAGGGGACAAATTTGCAACCATAGCAATATGGGGCTCAAATAAAAGGTCTTTGAGAGTAAAGCACGAATCTGATATCAATATTCGGGAAATGTATCTATGTGGGCCACACCACCCAAATAGGAAGTATTTGCTGACTATTGCAATATCAGGCTCAAATAAGAGGGTTTTTAGAGTAGAAAACGAATCCGATATATTGGGTTGCCCAAAAAGTAATTGCGGATTTTTCATATAGTCGGCGTTGAAAAATTTTTTCACAGCTTGTGACTCTGTAGTTGCATTCTTTTTGCTGTCAGTTATCAGGTGTTACTTTTAGCTTGCTTTTGAAAAAAAAGTGTAAAAAAAGTATATTTGATTAAAGTTCATTCTAAGTTTTATTAAAAATGCATTTACATTCTTTTAAAAAATCCGCAATTGCTTTTTGGGCAACCCAATATATTTTCAAGGCCAACCTACTGAGTGGCTGCCCATCCCCAAAACACCCCCCAGGCCGGTCATCTTTTCCGACTATGGAAATATGTTGCTCAAATTAAAGGTATTTGGGAGTAGACGTATCTGATATCAACATTAGGGACCACCTGTCTAGGGGACGTCCCACCACCATAACAACCCCAAATAGGACGTATTTGCTCACCAAGACAATTTGGGTTTTAACGAGAGTGGAACTAAATATTTATAGTTTTTAGGGCCAAAACCCCAAACCGGACATATTTGCTGACTTTTGCAATAATACCAATACCAATAATGAAAGGTATTAAGGGTAATAATGAAAGTTATTAAGGGGTAGAGCAAGAATTGATACTCACTTTCGGGATCAATTATCTGGGGGTCTACCTCTTTCCCAAAATACCCCACAAACAGCATTTTTTTACTGACCATCGCAATATGGAGCTCAAATAAAGGTATTTGGGAGTAGAATACGAATTTGATATCAAAATGTAGGACCATGTATTTAGGGCATCACCCCTTCCCAAAAACACCCCCCAAACTGGAAAAATTTTTCAACCATGCCAATATGTGGCTCAAATGAAAGGTATTTGAGATTAGAAAACGAATTTGATAACCTATTTTAGGGCCATGTGTAAACTCCCCTCAAACCAATGGCAATATGGGGTTTAAATAAATGGTATTTGAAAGAAGAGCACGATGCTGATATTTTTCCGGGCCAAGTGTCTGGGGGACCACCTCACCCCCGAAAACACTCCTAAATCAGATATCATGAGTATATCGCGCTGAAATAAAGTATTTTAAGAATGGAGTACACCTTGCATCCACATTTAAATTCGTAGACCAATGAAGTTATGGGATTCAGACTGTTAGTCATGAGATATATATTTTCGTAGCATTGTATTTCACTAAAAGCTCTTTAGTTGTCGAAAATAAATATTCCAAGGAATCTTTTGTTCCATATAAAGTAAAAGAAGGCGCAGCGGAGCGGGCCCGGGGCAGCTAGTATAAATATATCATTCAATATTCACATTTCGAGCTTTTGTCAGCGTATTTCTTAGCATATTTTCTCAATATTTTGCACATTGTCTTCTTTTGTATGAATCGGTAGTCATCGTCCAACTGATTTTGGTCGAAATAGCTTCAGATTTAGAAATAGCTCCCTAAATATGCATAGCACGATTTACACGACTACCACAATATGTTCAGATTTTCGTCAAAATTAGATTAGATATAGCTCCCATCCCACGCAGGACTCGCGGACTCGGCTGTAAAAAAGGGGCCTCTTATCATTGAGCTTAAACTTGGATCGGTCTAATTTGCCCCTGTTCTTTGTGGAATGTCCACGGGCAAAATTTGCATTTGCTATAATTTGTCACATAACAGATGAATTTCATTCAACCCGGTTCAGATTTAGATATAATTCCCATATACGAGATGCGTGGGCTGTTTAAATCAGTATTGCCAAAATGATAATAGGTAAAAAATCGCCCTTTATATACTAACAAGTTGTGCCTGCATCCCAAATTTCAGAGCTCCATCTCAATCCTTTAAAAAGGTTTAATTTTTTACATTTTAGTATCTAAATGCAGTAATTAAAAAAAATCTCCTATGGTTCCGATGTATATTGTCGAGGTGTGCCTACATCCCAAATTTTTGAGCTTCAGCTTAATCCGTAAAAAGGAACCATTTGGAAAGTTTAAGTACCTAAATGTACAAACTAAAAAATCTCATTGTCCCCGGATGCATATTGTAAAAAAGTATTTGCACCCTGATTTTGAGAAAGTACCATTTTGTACCTTTTAGTACCTTAACGTACGAAATTTAAAGAAATTTCCTTGCCGCCTAATATATATACTATCAAGGTGTAAATGTATCCCAATTTTGAGAGCTTTAAAAATGTATTAAATCGCATAATATGTATATGTGCGAATTTCAAAAAAATCTTCTAGTCGCCCTATGTATCGGAATTTTGATAACTTTAGCCACTTTAAAAAGGTGCCATTTTGTACGTTATTTTAGTCACTTGATATGCATAGCTAGGTGTAACTCAACCTTTATATTAAGAGCGTTTGCTCAATCTGTAAAAAAGTACCATTTTGAACGTTTTAACACCAAAATGTACGAATTTCATAAAAATCTTCTGGTCGCCCATTACATACCACAAGGTGTACCTGTATCCCAAATTTCGAAGTTCTGACTCCATCTGTAAAGGAAGTACCAAATAGTACCAATTACAGCACATAAGTACGTTTTCTTCCACTTCTGGTACAATAACAGCATTTAGTATTTGGTACTACTTATAGTGTTTTTATCAAGACTACGATCAATTTTAATAAATTATTTAATTTTATCTGTCTCCGTTCACTGTTAAAGTAAATAAACCATTTCATACTATTAGTACCTTTTTGTAACAAAATGTACAATTTGTGAAAAGGCATTTGGTTATCCAAAATATATTTCCTAGTATATTATATTAGTATATTTGCGAGCTCTAGCTAAATTCGTAAAGAAACTTCGAAATGGTACCAAATGCTGGTACCCCTTTATATCGCAACAATAATCATTTAAGCCAAATTTCGGAATTGTAGCTCTTACCGTTCTAGCTGTGCAAAGTTCACCTATTTCGTAACTTTTTGGTACCTAAATGTACAAATGTTCAAAAACTCTTTAAGACTTTCAACTTATATTGCGATGTTGTACCTATGTCCCAAAAATCAGAGCTTTAGCTCAATTAACAAAAAAGTACCAAATAGTACCAATTGCGACACTAAACGTACTATTTTATTTCTCCGACTTCTGGTACGACTTTGCAAACGTTTTTCTTCAAGCCTTAGATTTTTGAGACGCCCTTTAATTTAAGCCTAAACAAATTTCCAGCCCTTTCCGTTTGCACTGGTCAAACATTCACCATTTCGTACCTTTTGATACTTTTTAGTACTAAAAAGGAACGAATATCCCCGAATTCCGTCTTATCCCGGGCCAATGACCTGAGACCAACATTCGTGAAAAATTTCATGAATATAACTTAAGCTCTGTCAGTCAGTTTATTAAAGAAATATAACGAAAACAATTAAAGCCTATTCAAAATTCCTTAATCGTATTTATTAAATTCCATCGTACCATCAACTACAACATTAAAACACAGCTCTGGCAAACATCCATTGAATTGTAAAATCATTCAACTCATTAATTTCAGTTAAGTTATCAAAAGATTACAAGGAGCAGGGCCAAAGGATGAAACGATGACATTCTTTGACATGATATCAAAACCACACAAAGTAAACAATTAAAAAATTTAGTATCAAAAGCCGAAAAGGATACACCACCACAATCACCAGCAGCAATGTAAATTGATACACGCACGCACACACACATAAATACAAAGGAGGGTGTATGGAAAGGCAAATCATTTCCTCTTAACTGAACCTTGAGGTAAATATAAATTTTAAAATAAATACAAAAAACAAACGAAAAATTCGTTTGGTCGGCTGACTAGCCATTGGCACGAAGGCTGCCACATTGTAACAGAATATGCTTTTCGAACAAGCTTTGTAGCTGAAAAACATGAAAGTGTAGCAAATAATTCCGGTCAATTTGAATAGTAAACCAAACATTTAATGAAAACCAAAAGTGAGATGAGGCCTTCTGAGGCATATCTGGAGCAGATGGATGTAGCAATTGTAGCATAACGCAATTTCAATCTACAAAAAAGGACGGTGGATGGACAAAAGAGAGGGAGAGATCAGTCATACAGCCTAAGGAATAAAACATAAATTAACAATTCCCATTTTCTGTGTAGATTGAAAATATGATGCAGCGTCACTTCCGTATTGTGTGCGGAAATTTGTTTAATTTCCCATTAATGAAATGATGACGAGGTCAGGCGAAATGGCAGCAAAACATGAGAGCGAAAACCCCTAAAATTATCAATATGATTGTTTTTAAACCTCTTTAACCTTAAAAATTTCAAAGCTTTAATAAACTGTGGAATAAATTTAAATTAGGTTATGGATTGATAGAGCCATTGGGTTAGTTGTTAGGGTAGAGTAGTTATCAATTTTCTAAACACACTGACAAAATGTTTGTCCCGATTTTAAAGTTTTGAGCCAAAGATTAGCAAACTTAGTTTAAAGTTAAAAAATTTCCCAACTTTTTAAGGAAACATTCCTTTTGGTGAAAAATATTTTCCTTCATACTAAGGATTTTTTTATTTTAAATAGAGGTTAATAAATCTTTAATTTTGTATCTTGTAATTTACAAGAATTTGAAATGAAGGTCGAAATATAGTTGAAAGATAGGAAAATTACCTAAAAAAAAACAACTGTGAACCGTTTTTAAAAACGCAACATGCAAATTACAAATTTTGCCCATGAACATTCGACTAAGAAACAGGGACAAACTTCTCATATATCAATGAGTGCAGTCCGATTCAAGTTTAAGCTCAATGCTAAGGGTCCTCCCTTTTATAGCCGAGTCCGAAAGGCGTATCGCAGTGCGAAACCTGTTTGAAGAGATGTTTTACATGGCATAGTACCTCACAACTGTTGCCAGCATTAGGAGGGGAAAACCACCGCTGAAAAATTTTTTCTGATGCTCTCGCATGGATTCTAACCCAGGCGTTCAGCGTAATAGGCGGACATGCGAACCTCTGCGCTACTCCCCAAAAAAGTCGTACAAAAAGGAACGTCTTTAAATTTTAAATTTTTTTAGGTTAAGATGTTAAGTTAAAAAAATTAAAATTGGAGAAATATAAAATCAAGCCTCTATTAAAATTTGAAACGGTTAGTCATGTCCGTTAGTAAATAGGAATTTAAATTTAAAGATATCATCTTTATTTTAAAGTTTTGGTTCGAACATGGAAAAATTAAATTTTGGGACAACTTTTTAAGGAACAGTCCCAAACTTCCACATAACAATGAGTGCTGCCTGATTCAAATTCAAGCTCTATAATAAATGGCCTTCTTTTTATAGCCAAGTCCGAACAGCATAACACAGTGCGATACCTCTTTGGGGAGAAGTTTTTAGATTGCATAGTACCTCACAAATGTCGCCAGCATTAAGAGGGGATAGATAAGGTTAGATTTGGCCCATTTATAATCCTAACCGACCTACAGTAATAAGAAGTATTTATTCGGAATTTCGAGCGTCTAGAGGAACGGACATGGCTACGTCGACTTAAAATATCACGGCGATCAAGGAAGTATATGCTTAGGTTAGGTTTAAGTGGCATTCTGTCATCAGACTCACTTAGACATTTTCGTCCATTGTGATACCACAGAAACAGAAGTAGGTAGATGCCTTCTGGGAATGTAAATGGGGCATAACGGACCATGTTTTGATATAGCTGCCATATAAACCGATCTTGGATCCTGAGCGTCTAGAGCACGCATTTCTCAACCAAATTGGCTTCCAAAAACTGTGCTAAGTGTGGTTCAAATCAATTCATAATTTAATATAGGTCCTATATAAACCGTTTACGGATCTTGTCTTCTTGAGCCTCTAGAGAGCGCAATTGTTATCCCATTTGGCTGAAAACTTGTATGAAGTGTTTTGGTATGGCTTCCAACAACTGTGTAAAGTATAATCTAACTCGGTTCACAACCTGATATAGCTTCGATATGAACGAATCTCCCGACTTTAATTCTTGAGTCCAATCGGACATAAATTGTGACTTCCAGACGCTCAAGAAATCAAATCGGGCCATCGATTTATATGGGAGCTTTATCAGGTTACCGACCGATTTGAACCGTACTCGCGGCTTCCAGGGGTTCAAGAAATCAAATCGGATGTTCGGTTTATATGGGAGCTATATCAGGTTATAGACCGATTTAGGCAAACTTCTAACATATCAATGAGTGCAGTCCGATTCAAGTTTAAGCTCAATGCTAAGGGGCCTCATTTTTATAGCCGATTCCGAACGGCGAGCCACAGTGCGATACCTGTTTGGAGAGAAGTTTTACATGGCCTAACCATAAATCGGAGGATCGGTCTATGTGGCAGCTATATGCAAATCTGAACCGATCTGAGCCAAATTGACGAAGGATATCGAAGGGCCTAAGGCAACTCACTGTCCGAAATTTCAGCAAAATCGGATAATGAATGTGGCTTTTGTAAGCCTAAGACCCTAAATTGGAGGATCGGTCTATATAGCAGCTATATCCAAATCTGGACCGATCTGAGCCAAATTGACGAAGGATATCAAAGGGCCTAACCTAACTCACTGTCCCAAATTTCGTCAAAATCAGATAATAAGTGTGGCTTTTAATGGCCTAAGACCCTGCATCGGCGGATCGGTCTATATGGGGGCTATATCAAGATATAGTCCGATATAGCCCATCTTCGAACTTAACCTGCTTATGGACAAAAAAAGAATCCGTGCAAAGTTTCAGCTTAATATCTCTAGTTTTGAGGACTGTAGCGTGATTTCAACAGACAGACGGACGGACATGTCTAGATCTGCTTAGATTTTTACGCTGATCAAGAATATATATACATTATAGGGTCGGAAACGGATATTTCGACGTGTTGCAAACGGAATGACAAAATGAATATACCCCCATCCTTCGGGGACATGATATAAAAAGAGTATTATAAACAAATGAATTTATATACACTTTCTGTTTTTCTTGAGATTTGTTTTTTTTTTGTCTAATCACGCCACATTGTGTCTTTATATGATAGAAGCGAATATTTGACTCATTGTCACTTCTTTTTGCAGTGGGTATGTGTGAAAGGGAAACAATATAATTTTGATCAATGCACACTTTATACTATTAAATAACAATTTAATTCGTACAACTAAAAATATTTTTAACGTATGCCTTGATTAACAATCATTTGCCGTGATACAAAAGAAAATAAAATTTTCTATGTCAAAAATTTTTAAAGCAATTAACGCCTTGTTTGAAAAGTTTTTATAAGTCAATTCCATATTTAATCGGTCAAATTTAGGTCTATATTTTTTCTGTTTAGAGAGGCGGGTGAGGTCTAGCTACTGACACATACAAACAGTAATTAATATATTGTACTAACAGTAAATTAAGCAATTAATGTACAGGGGAAGTTAATCATGATAATAATTGAAAAAAATCCCCATTCAATTAAAAAAACTATTGACTCAATTATTTTTTTAGTTGAAACGGGATGTCAAGTCAGATACATCCCGTATTACAGCCTGTACTACTACACTGTTTATTAATGGCAAAATATGGAAATACAATAGGTTTTCTGCAAATAAAAAAAACAACTATTTCCTCATTTCCGCTTGTAGTATGTCATTTTCGATATATGCTAAATTTCTACTTACAATCTTATAAGAAGCTTAAAATTCAAGCCAAAATATGTTAAGCATATTTCCCCCCTACAACCAAAACCATCCCAGGTACCACCACCACCACCATACAAAAATAGTGTTACATAAACCATAAACATGCAAAACCAGACGCCAATTGTTACTCTTAAAGAACAGGGTCAGAGAAAATGAGTCAAAACCAAACCGAAAAAATGGGTCTCCACTCGTCGTCAGTAAAACGCTTGTCTTGGCATCAAAGGAATGTTTGGAATTCTTAATTAAATTTACAATTAAAATTGCATGCTGCCAATGCTGTGTACGATAAGCACAGACAAACTTATATCTCATCCTTATGGTTCTTTGATTTCATCTTAAAAAGTTAACTGCCCAAGCAGTTTGCATTGAGAATATCTTGAAGTTGGACTTTTCCATTGGCTGCAAAGTCGTCGTGATAACTCAAAGAAGAAAAAAAATAAAAGGAGTGAGTACGCCAAAAAAAGCCTGATACTGCTGAAGTTTGAAAATACAAAAAGTTTTCTCAGAACTTTGTTAATTTGTCCGAATTTATATGATTTTAAAGTTATTCAGCGTTTGAAAAACAGTACGTTTTTTACAAAATTGGAAACAGTTGTGAGATTGCACTTGCTGCCGTATGAAATCCGTTATATGATGATTATACCCTATACCACTACTGTGCTACAGGGTATTATAATTTAGTGCAATTGTTTATAACACCCTGAAGAAGCGAACTAGGCCCATCGATAAATATACCGATGGACTCAGAATCACTTTCTGATTCAATTTAGATATGTCCGTTTGTCTGACCATGTTAATTTGTATACAAAGTACAAGTCGCAATTTTCATTCGATCGTCTTCAAATTAGGCACGGGCATCGTTTTTGGTCTAGAGACGAAGCCTATTTAAATTGGAAAAAATCTGTCCAGATTTGGATTGGATTTGGTTCATCCCATTTGGACTAATATTGTCTTTCACTTCTACAGCCCTTGCAATCACATTTATTAATCGGTCTTCTCAAAACTTTGCACTACGATTTCTTCTATAACTACCACAAAACGTGCGGATTTTGGTCGAAGTCGGTTCAGTTTTGGATATAGCTCCCATATATATGTCCATCCGATTTGGACCAATATTGCAATAATGTGGTTATTTGTTATCCGATTCACTTGAAATTTGGTGCAAGGGATTCGCTTATGACTCCTGGCAATGCTATTGAATTTCATAGAAACCGGTTCATATTCCGATATAGCTCCCATGTATATGTATCAACCGATTTTCAGTTTTAAAATCTTGGTCAGCGTTTTTTTTAACGGATTTTCTCTGCAAAATGTCTTTTTCTATGATTTTAACTATGTGTGCCGATTTTGAATACAATCTGATAAGATTTAGATACAGCTCCCGTTTATATTTTCGTCCGATTTTTTTAGTATTGAAATAATGTGGTCATTTATTAATCGATCCTCATAAAATTTGTCACTAAGATTTCTTTTATGGATCTTCTGACCACTGGTAAATTTCATAGAAATCTGTTCATATTTAGATGTAGCTCTCCTACATATGTATTTCCCGATTTTCCCTTTTAAGGCCATTGCTACGCATTCATCCACCGATCTTCTTAAAATTTTACACAACGATTTATTCTATGACTACCACAACATATATAGGGATTTGGTCGAAATTCAACATTACATATTTAATCAAATTTTAGTTTCTACGACTTAGTCTGCATACCTTATGAGGAGTAGGGTATAAAAAGGTCAGCTTCGCCCGACTTTAGCCCGTCTTGTTTATAATTGTATCCGTGTACATCATATAGCTCCATTTATGAATAAGTATTTTTGTAATGTTGTAAAGCATATTTATATAAGTACATATCCATAAAATAAATAAAATATTTTTTTTTAGGTTAGATTGAAAAGGATGTACGGATATTAATCCGCCCCTTGCCACTATGGGCATGCACCAAAGCAAGTAGGTTAGGTTGAAAGATGGGAACAGACATTAATATGCCCCATGCCACTAACGACATACACCAAAGCCAGTAATCGACTTGTTGTGCCTTCTAAAAACTAAAAAGTAACCTCGAAAATCCTTAATTGTTTTCCATACCAATCCTCTGAGTTGGTTCATGCTTAGTATCGCGTCCCCATCTAAGTACCGGTGTCTGTTAGCTGCGAAAGCCAGGCAATGATATAGGAAATGCTCCAACGTCTCATCATCTTTCCCACATACCCCACACATGCTTTCACTTGCCGCACCGATTTTGCATAAGTGAGCTCGTAGTCCCATGTATCCCGTTATGACACCAAAAGCTATGCAGTTATAGCCTCGGCCTCTAACGAGGTCCAAAGCCAGTTTGTTGTGCGTTCCGGTTTGTTGTGCGCTCTAAATACATACTAATAAAGTTACCTCGAAAAACAAAGTCAAAGTCAGGAATTGCATGGTATTTACAAAATCCCCAGTTTTTTTTGCATGCCACTCGCCTAATTTGGTTCATTTCTGGTATTGTGTCCCTACCTAAGTGCCGGTGTCTGTTAGCCGCGAAAGTCGAGCAATGATATTGGAAATGCTCTAACGTCTCATCATCTTCCCACAAGCCCTACACACGCTACGACTTGCCGCACCTATTTTGCATAAGTGAGCTCATAGTCATATACATCCTGTTATGATACCGAAAGCTATACTGACCCCCGTCTTACTTCCTTACAATAATAGCTTCTTCTTCTCACGAACCGGATCTCCCCAATAGGATTCAAGTCTTCCCAACGAACTTCCAGATTACAGTACCAAAGTTCCGTCAAGCCAAGACTATGTCCCTGCCAATAGTGCATCGCCTTCGATCATAAATGTCATCTCAGGAATCCGATCGGAAGCCTGTTTAATTCCTTCCATGTTTCCTATCGTCGCACTACGGACGGAAATATGGCCAAAATTCGATGTAATCCACAAAAGTTCTCCGATGAAATTTGAAACAATTGCAGAAGACATATTGTATTTCCATGCTTCGACATTAAGGCACCCTGTAGTGGCACAGTGTGCAATACAGAGTGTCAGAAATGCGCAATTTTTAGCATCGTTTACATTATGGGGCTTATAACTTTAACGTACAAGATCAAATTGCATGATATTGTATCGAAAGAACTCACCAAGATGAACAAAGTAAAGTCAACAAGTAAAAGCATGCTGTCGGCCCGAATCATGGGAACCCACCACCATGAATTCTGCTAAAAATTTCTACAAAATAAATTACATTGAAGGGCAAATTTTAATCTTCAACCAAACTTCTGTCCAACAAGCTAAGATTAAAGCTCTAGGAATCGAACAAGGATGATCGAGAAACCGGCTTACATTGGAGCTATATCAGGTTATAGACTCATTTGCACCGAATTTAGCACAATTTTCGTAACAGAACACAGCATGCAAAGTTTCAGCCAAATCGAACAAAAATACCGGTTTTTAAGGACTCAAGAAGTCAAATCGGGAGTTCGTTTTACATGGGAGCTATATCAGGTTATAGACCGATTTGGACCGTAATAAAACACTACATGCAAAATTTCAGCCAAATTGGGAAAAATTGCGGCTTGCAAGGACTCAAGAAATCAAATCGGAAGATCGGTTTATATGGGAGCTATAAAAGCTTATAGACCGATTTGGATCGTACTTGACAAAGTTGCTGGAAGACGTAACAGAACACTACATGCAAAATTTCAGCCAAATCGAACAAAAATTGCGGCTTGTAAGGGCTCAAGAAGTCAAATCGTGGGATCGGTTTACATGGGAACTATATCAAGTTATAGACCGATTCGGACCGTACTTTGCACAGTTGTTAAAAGTCTTAATTAAACACTACATGCAAAATTTCAACCAAATCGGACAAAAATTGCGGCTTGCTAGGACTCAAGAAATTAAATCGGGAGATTGGTTTATATGGGAGCTGTGAAAGCTTATATGGGAGCTATATCTTAATCTGAACCGATATGGCCCGTTAATAATCTCCAACGACCTACATCAATATGAAGTATCTGTGCAAAATTTCAACTGTCTAGTTCTACGCGTTCGACCGCTATCGTGATTTCGACTGTCTAGCTCTACGCGTTCGACCGCTATCATGATTTCGAAAGACGGACGGGTGGATATGGCTAGATCGGCTCAGAACGTCGAGACGATCAAGGATACATATACAAGGATATATACGCGCTACAAACGGAATGACTAGATTCGTATACCCCCCTCCAACGTTGATGGGTATAAAGATATATGACTGATTTCGCATTATACGAATAATATTAGCTAACATATACGATATATGCGGATTTGGAAAAAATTGGTTTGTTATGCATATTTGTCAATCATTCATCATGCAATTTGGTACGGACTATTTTCTTGAGACTACTTGTATATATTATAAATTTTACACGAACCGTTTCAGATTTAGATACATTTCCCACATATATGCACGCCCGATTTTCACTTTAAAAGCCTTAGCAAGCAGATAAATCAATCAATATTCCTTAATTTCTGCGAATTGTTTTGTTAAGCCTCTATGCGTGCTGAATTTGGTTGAAATCGGTTCAGATTTGGAAATAGCTGTCATATATTTATATGTACCGCCCAAATTGCGCTTATGGATCCATTACACGCAGTTTATGATGCGGTTTTCACTAAATTTGTCGTATAGAAAATTTTGCTCTTCTAACAACATATACTAAATTTCGTAGCAATCCATACAAACTAAGGTATACCTGGCTATATACGTATTGCATTCAATGCATTTATACATTAATTGTTAAGGTATTTATTGTTTTTTTTTTTTAATTTACCGCATGGAAGTCTTTTTTACGTGATTGTACTTATTTTACGTATTGGAAGTCATAATTTTACGGTAAATGCATCATTTAAGCAATTTCTAACAAAAGTTTGAAGCTTTGTGGGCTAAAAAGTAAAATTACAAAATATGAGCTTTTTATACCCAGGATAGGGGTATACTTACATTGTCATTCACCTCGAAATATTGATCTGCGACCCCATAAAGTGTATATATTTTCTGGATCGTCTCGACAATCTGATTCCATCAAGCCATGTCCGTCCATCCGTCTGTAGAAATCACGATAGTGGTCCAACGCGTAAAGCTTGCCGCTGGAATTTTTGCACACATACTTAATATTGATGTAGCTCGTTGGGGATTGCGAATGGGCCATATCAGTCCAGATTTGGATAGGTCGTTCGGGATGGGCCATATCAGTAAAGACTTGGACATAGGTCCCATTTAAACCGATCGCCCGATTTGACTTCCTGGAACCCTGGATGACGCAATTTTCATCCGAATTAGATGTATGTGGTGTTTTGTTATAACTTTCAACAACTGTGCTAAGTACGTTCCAAATCGATCTATAACCTGATATAGCTCCCATATCAACCGATCTCTCTATTTGACTTCTTGAGCCCCTGGGAGTCACAAATTTGGCAGAAATTTTGCACATAGCGTTCCCTTATGACTTCCAACAACTGTGCTAAGTACGGTCTATATCGGTGTACAACCCGATATGGCTCCCATATAAACCGACTCCTGATTTGACTCCTTGAGCCCCTGGAAGCGACAAAGTTCATCCGATTTGGGTCAACATAGTGCACATAGTGTTCTCTTATCACTTCCAACAACTGTGCCAAGTTCGGTTCAAATATGATTATAACCTGATGTAGCTCCCATATAAACCAATCTCCCCATTTGACTCCTTGAGCCCTTACAAGCCACAATTTTTGTCTAATTTCGCTGAACTTTTGCACGCCGTGTTCTGTAACGACTTCCAACAACTCGCATATAAACCGGTCCCTCGATTATCCTTGTTCGGTTCCTAGAAGCTCTTATTTTGTTAGTTTGATAAAAGTTTGGTGTGTAGAATAAACTAAATTTAGTTTGTATACATTTTTAGCAGAATCCATTTTTTACGATTTGGCTGAAATTTTATATGCGGTGTTCTGTTTTGACTTCCAACAACTGTGTCGAAAGCGGTCCAAATCAGTCTATAACCAGATGTAGCTCCCATGTTAACCGGTCTCTCGATCATCCTTTTTTGGTTCCTAGAAGCTTTAATTTTTGATGGTTTGACAGAAGTTTGGTATGTAAAGGGCATAATGCCCTTCACTTTCTTTCTTTCTGGAAGCAATTTTCTTAAACCCAAGAGCAATGTTACGACCTTCCGTTTTTGAAGTTTCGATAAATACTTTCTATATATAAACTCCCAAACAATCAGTCTTTCAACAATGCTATTAAATCCATAGACGCAATTCAAATCTAATTTATGATCAAATATGCTTATTTATAGCATTACGGCTTTTTCAGCATTGATCCAATTACAATATATTCTAGATAAATGCTTTTCGTTGGCACTTATTCCCCATTAAATGTGACACATTAATTTATTGTATTAAAAATATATTAACTATTGTTGGTATATCAATGTATGTATGTCAGAAAAAGTGAAAAACTTTGTTTACCTGATAAACTTGTTCATTCAGTTCAAAAATTGGCTGCAATTGGAGCTATAAAGTTATTGGTATTATTTGGTTTGCAAGTGCCCTTTCATTTAAATAACGTTTTAACTGTTTTATTAAAAATAGGTTAGGTTAGTTAAGTTGAAAAAAGGATATAAATCCGCCCGGTGCCACTATGGACATACACCTAAATCTCTTAGCTATTTGATACTCATTTACCAAATGTACTATTAAGGATACTAAGTTTTTGTTTGCATTCAGTTATAGTCACTGTATACAGAGCAGAACATTATTTTAAACTTTTGAGTAAAACTTCACAACTTTTAAGATTTTTTTGAATTTTAAGCCGAAGACACATAAAACAATAAAATGGTTCTTCTAAATGATTAATATATCAAATCAACTTCATTCGTATAGCAAGGATGCATAGCCATTTTGGCGAATACTCCGCAAAATGAACAGTAGAAATCCAAAGAAAAATCCGCTTAACATAATTTAAGAACTTGAACATTAATAAAACTCCAAATTCAAATATAATCAACACCATACTCCGACAAAGACAAATAAATGTTAATTCGCAAGTATTAAATTAACCTCCAGAGAATTGTTCTTTCTGACAAAGAAACACACACACACAGCCACTTTAATGTCAGGATACTGTAAATGTTACAACAACATTCAAATGTTTGTTGCGCCCCATAAAATGTGTCCTTCTGTGGAAATTGCAAAGCACAACCAAAATTCCCCGCATCCTTATGCCCAATTTAATTGTCAAACAGGAATAACACAAAAGAAAACATTTTGAATGTTGTCTTTGAACGACATCAAGAAAAACAGAAGAAAATTATATTTTGCATAACAAATACCTTAGCCACGGAGTTGGAAGGCTGGAATTTCAACAGTTCTTTAGCAAACGGGAAGTTATGTTCCTTGGGAGTTATTATGTGTATCCCACCGTGATGGGACTACGGTGTTAAGAAATTTAACTTTTAATTTAAGCAATGGATTCATTGAATCAAACTCTTTTATGAATATTTTATTCTTTTTGATTGAACTTTAAATATTATCTCCTTTGGCAACAAGTGCCTTAGATTGAATTTAAAAAATAAGGTATTTGATCAGCAAGAAAAGTCTCAGTGCTTTAGTTTTGGTTAATGCTAAGCCAAAACAAGTAAAGTAGCGCTAAGTATGGCAAAATCTTATAGACCATAGATCGTTGTTTAACAAATTCTTTTAAAATGAGCAAATTACATAAAGTTTTGGATCATTACAAACCATTTTTCGGAAATTTTCAGCCAAAGCGAAGAATAGTTGCGGCTTTGCAAAAAGTTGAACTGGAAGAATGTTATAATGGAAGCGACATAAGGGCATTTGCCGATTTGGACCATAATTGGCATAGATTAACACGACGTGGGGTCTCAAATGTAAATTCATGAGATGGATTTATATGGGGTCATATATGAAAAAGTTAGAAGTCAAAGTCTATGGTACATATTCCTTCGCAATAGTAATACCTATATAGCCATTTCGATCTTTCAAAGTAGAGAGTAGCTGACACGAAGTGATACCAATTTAAACGACCACATATTTTGCGTTAAATTATATTTATACCCTCCACCGTAGCATGGGTGTATACTAATTTCATTATACCGATTATAACATCATTGATCTGGAACTCAACAAAGTATATACGTTCTTGGCCGATTTAGTCACGCTGATTTAAGGTCTTAGGACCATAAAAACCACACTTATTATCCGATTGTGCAGGAAATTGCGACAGTGAGTTGTGTAAGGACCTTCGAAATCTTGTTTGAATTTGACCCAGATCGGTCTAGATTTGGATATAGCTGCCATATAGACCGCATTTATTGTTCGATTTCGCCGAAATGTGAATTGTGACACTGAGTTGTGTTAGGCCCTTGGATATATTTTTATACCCACCACCGAAGGATGGGGGTATATTCATTTTGTCATTCCGTTTGCAACAAATCGAAATATCCACTTTCGACCCTATAAAGCATATATATTCTTGATCAGCGTAAAAATTTAAAACTATCTACAGTCTTTAAAAATAGAGATATTGACTTCTTGAGCCACTAGAGGACGCAATTTTTATCCGATTTGGCTGAGGTGTTTTGTCATGGCTTCCAACAACTGTGCCAAGTATGGGTAAAATCGGTGCATAACCTGATATAGCTGTCATATACACCGATATGGGGTCTTGATTTATTGAGCCTTTAGAGGGCGCATATCCTATCTGCTTTCGCTGAAATTTTAGATAACGTGTTTCATAACGACTTTCAACAACTCTGCAAAGTATGGTTCAAATCGGTTCATAACCTGATATAGCTGCCATATAAACCGATCTGGGATCTCTTCGTGAGCCTCTTTAGGGCGCAATTATTATCTGATTTGGGTGAAATTTTGTACCACGGCTTCTCCAATAACCTTCAACATACGAGTCAAATATAGTCTGAATCGGTCCATAGCCTAATACTGAACCCTATGATCTCCATAATTTATTTTATGAGCCCCAAAAGGGCAGAATTCTTATTCGATTTGGCTGAAATTCAACACAATAATTTCTACTATGGTCTCCAACATTCATTAGATTATGGTGTGAATCGGACCATAACTTGATATAGCTCCAATAGCATAGCAATTCTTTTCTTTTATCCTTTCCCTTCCTTTGTTTGCCTAAAAAGTAACACCGGGAAAAGAACTCGACAAATGCGATTCATGGTGGAGGGTATATAAGATTCGGCACGGCCGAACTTAGCACGCTTTTACTTGCTTTTGATTAATATTGTCAAGATCATACAATATTTCAATTTAGCTGCTATATAGACCTATCTCCCAATTTAAGGTCGTGAGACTGCAGAAGGGTCATTAATTTTCCACTTTCGAAGAAATTCGGAACATCCGTGCCGAGTAATATCCGACCATATTTAGATAAGTTTGCTGATATCAGAAAACAGTGTCTACTAATTAAAAATTACAATGTCTTAAACACTGAGGGAAACCTTCTCAAATTTCTGAACTGCAAAACAATAATGTAAGCATTTCCTATATTGTAATAAAATTCGCTTTTACATTAGTTCTCCCAAAAGGGAGTGACTCGAGCTAGTGACCATCAGAATGAATATTACCAGAAATTGAGGGATTTAATTGATTACAGAAAAGAAATTACTAGACAACAGATGGATTTGAACACATACAATACGCCTTCGGCATACGTTTGTGGCGTAGGTAATACTATTAATACCAAATGAAAATGGCATATTGGATTTTTGAGTTTGGCTGCCACAAGCTAATTTCTGCAGCCATTGGATCAGTATCTCTTCATATGTTAATATCGCTTCTATTTTTCTCTGGTGATTTCATTGTTTACATTTTTCTACTTGTTCGATTTTTACCGTTATCCTTTATTCTTATTTTGAACTTCAAGATACGTGAAAATTTACAAAAAATTTTCCCCTGAAAAATTGAGGATTAATGCGAAATTTTAATGATGCACTTACTCATTAGATTGCAACAAAAATTTACGAAAAAATTTGCCATCATTAATGACTAACTGTTACTATGGACATTCACTGAATTTAACATTTAGATGGGAACCTGCAAGTGGCCATTAGATGGACGTACAATTAACAAAAAGGACACAATTGGGAGAAATAATCACCCACACACAAGCACAAGCATACAAACGGTACTTCCATACCCATCCCTTGATGTGTCCAAGCAAAAAGGGATAATGAGAGGAGTTTTCATGCCCCACATGATGCCGAAGCGTAAAAAGGATAATTAACAACTGATGATAAAGTGTAAGAGAAAAAGGCAAAAACAACTAAAAGAGGACAATTACAATTTGACACGCAAAACCATGAAAAACTCTGCTTCGGACGTGGACAAAATGAACGAAAACAAACAGTTAAATCAATGGTTGAACCGAGAGCGACTGGACAAAGGGAGGAAACCTCCATCAAATGGAGTGTAAATGTGTTAAACGAAATTGAGAATTGATTGAGTTCGTGGTTTGCTTTGCTCATTTTTAAAAGTCATCACTAGACAGATGTCAAACCATGGGGTCCAGTGTTTGTCTCGGAAATGACAGTTCAAGTTGAGGGGCCATCTTTGTGCCAAGTTAGTACTTAGTATTTGCAACCCCCTAGCATATGCGGTTATTTCAATTGTATTTTTATTACTTAAGCTTGAAACAAATGCCCTACTAATTAATCAAGTGAGTTTTACCCAAAATTATACATTACCATGCCAAGGCAAATAATTCCAAAAGAATTACCGAAGTCCTTTTGACACCGATAAGATCTGATAGAAATGTTTCAGCTATGAAATATTCTCTACGAGAACTACAAGAGCAACGAAAACTACAAGGGCAGTCCTAATTTTACAAATTTGTCATGGTATACAATGGTTATATATTCCTTAATACATTTTCTGTTAACCGTGGAAAGTCATCCTTTTATTTGTACACTAACGTCATCCTTCGTCATTTTGAATACGACCTATTTCTAGGCGCTGTAAATTGGAACATGAGCAAAAATGAAAACCAAAATGTTGTTAATTTTTTATTGAATTAATTTGTAATCAATATTTTACAACAAGTAAAAAGGCGTTAAGTTAAGTTGGATACCCACCGCCTCGGGTAAATATGTAAACCATCTTTTGTCAAAATCCTGTGCAAAACTGACACCTTATGCCCCATAGCTGCTATATCAACATACAGGGTGGCTGATGAAAGCCGCTACCAAAAAAAAATGTAATAACTTTTTTTCTATTTAATAATAATAATTTAATAATTAATTTAATTAATTAATTAATTAATTTAATTAATAATAATTTAATAATTAATTTAATAATTTAATTTAACATGAATAAAAGAAAAATGTATTCCATACACCGAAAAAAAAATGTAGCAATATTCATCATTGTAGCAATATTCATCAGCCACCCTGTATGTTCCGAATTGGACCAAATACTAATAAGTAAAAGTCATTGTTCAATTGCATATAACAAAATATTGATCCTTTTAGTAGTTATATCTAAAAATAAACCGATCTGAACTATATACGACACGGATGTCGAAAAGCCCAACATAAGTCAGTGTGTCAAATTTCAGTGCAATCGGATTAAAAATGCGCCGTTTTTTGGGCCAAATCTTTAAATCGAGAGATTGGTCTATATGGCAGATTGGTCTATATGCAAATCTTGATCGATCTAGACGAAATTGCAGAAATATGTGGAGGGGCTTAACTTAACTCTTTGTCCCGAATTTTGGCAACATCGGAAAATAAATGCGCTTTTTATGGCCCCAAAACCTAAAACCGAGAGATCGGTCTATATGGCAGTTATATCCAAATCCGGACCGATCTGTGCGATAATGCAGAAGTGTGTCAAGGGGCTTAACTTAACTTACAGTCCCAAATTTCGGGGACATCGGACAATAAATGCGCCTTTTATGGGCCTAAGACCCTTAATCGGAGGATCGGTCTATATGGCAGCTATATCCAAATCTGAACCGATCTGAAATTAACGAAGGATATCGAAGTGCCTAACACAACTCACTGTCCCAAGTTTCAACAAAATCGGTTAATAAAAGTGGCTTTTATGGGCCTAAGACCCTAAATCGGAGGATCGGTCTATATGTCAGCTATATTCAAATCTGGAAGAATCTGAGCCACATTGACGAAGGATACTGAAGGGCCTAACACAACTCACTGTCCCAAATTTCAGCTAAATCGGATAACAAATGTGGCTTTTATGGGCCTTAGACCCTAGATCGGAGGATCGGTCTATATGGCAGCTATATCCAAATCTGGACCGATCTGAGCCAAATTGACAAAAGATGTCGAAGGCCCTAAGACAACTCACTGTCCCAAATTTCAGCAAAATCAGATAATAAATGTGGCTCTTATGGGCCTGAGACCCTAAATCGGAGGATCGGTCTATATTGCAGCTATATCCAAATCTGGACCGATCTGAGCCAAATTGACGGAGGATGTCGAAGGGCCTAACACAACTCACTGTCACATATTTCAACAAAATCGGATAATAAATGTGGCTTTTATAGGCCTAAGACTCTAAATCGGCGAAAGATTCTGTGCAAAGTTTCAGCTCAATATCTCAATTTTTGAAGACTGTAGCGTGATTTCAACAGACAGACGGACCTGTCTAGATCGCCTTAGATTTTTACGCAGATCAAGAATATATATACTTTATAGGGTCGGAAATGGATATTTCGATTTGTTGCAAACGGAATGACAAAATGAATATACCCCCATCCGTCGGTGGTGGGCATAAAAATTAATTAAAAAATTCACTATTTTTACGAACATTTTTACGAACAAGTAAAAAAAGCAATAAGTTTGACCAAGCCGAACTTTGGATACCCACAACCTTATAAATTTCAGCGCCTTCGGACAATAATTTCGCATTTTGTAAGTACAAGACCTCAAATCGGGAGATCGGTCTATATGGAAGCTGTATCTCAATAAAGACCGATCTGGGCAATATTGAGCAGGAATATAGAAGAACCTAAAACAGCCCATTGTTCAGCGAAATCGATGAATAATCATGCTTTTATGGTCCCAAGCACTTAAATTGGGGGATCGATAAATATGGCAGCTATATACCAATAAAGCTCGATCTTGACCATATTCGGTATGAATATCGAAGAGCCTAACAGAACTTATTGTGCTAAGCTTCAGCGAAATCAGTCAATGAAAAATCTTAAATCGGAACTGATCTGGGTCGAATTTTGGAATGTTGAGGAGCTTAATACAACGTCTATTATGGACCCAAGACCTTAAAACAGGAGTCCGGTCTATATGGCAGCTATATCTAAATCTAGACAGGTTTTGGCCAAATGAAACAAGGATGTCTAGAGTCCTAACACAAATCACTGTCCCAAATTTCAACGAAATGGGACAGTAAATGTGCCTTTTGTGGAGGCGACCGTAGCGCAGAAAATAGCATGTCCGCCTATGACGCTGAACGCCTGAGTTCGTATCCTGACGAGACATCGAGACATCCCCTCCTAATGCTGGCAACATTTGTGAGGTACTATGCCATGTAAAACTTCTCTCCAAAGAGGTATCGCTCTGCGGAACGCTGTTCGGGATGGGCTATAAAAAGGAGGCCGCTTATCATTGAGCTTAAACTTGAACCGGACTGCACTCATTGATATGTGAGAAGTTTGCCCGTGTTCCTCAGTAAAATGTTCATGGGCAAAACTTGCATTTCCAAATAAGCCTTTTGTGTACCCAAACTTAAATCGAGTGATTGGTCTATATGGCAGCTATATCCAATTTTAAGAGGCCTAATACAACTCACTGTCCCAAATTTCAGCGAAATGAAATAATAAATGTGGATTTAATGGGCCTAAGAGCTTAAATCGGCATATGGATCTACATGGGCCTATATCAAGATATAGTCCGATATATCCCATCTTCAAGCAACCTGCCCATAGACAAAAAAAGAAGCTGTGCAAAGTTTCAGGTCAATATCTCTATTTATATAAAGGCTGTATCGTGATTTCAACAGACAGACGGACGGACATGGCTAGGTCGTCTTACAATTTTACGGCGATCAAGAATATATATTAGGCTGGGTTGATTTGTATGGATGAAAAAAAGTGAAAAATCGTATAGCAAAAACGTAAACTAAATACAATTGTAAGAAGTTTCTCCGAAGAAACCATGTATCTAAAATAAAATCTTAATCCGCGTCTCTTGATTTAAATTTTTTTTTGCCTGTTCTTTCAATATTCGATATTTTTGTAATCAAGGAAAAGGTCGCATTTGTTTTCCGAATATCTTAAAATTTTGCATATTTCACTTCTTTGGTCTAAGGACAAACGCTACTGATTTTGAACAAAATCGGTTCATATTCCAACATGTGCGTATAAATTTATCAAAATTGGTTAAGTTCTATGCCCTTATATATATCTCTCATCCGATATGATATTTTTCAGCTTTAGAAGCCATAATTTTGGTTCGATCTTTACAAAATTTTGCTCAATACGTTCTATTTAATGTTCCAACATGTGTGCATAATTTTAACAAAATCGGTTCACATCAAATGCAACCTGTATCTTGATCACAAGAATATCCTTCAGTTCGGCCGCCCGAATTTGGGTACCCACCAGTATTTAAATTATTTTATAGCAATCAAATCGGGAGGCTTCAATGGTTTCAGGAACTCATATCGGGATATCGGAACTTAGGGGGGCCCATATCACCATATTGACCTATATCACTTATCGGATAAAACTTGGCACTGATATTGTGAGTTTTACCAACTCATGTGAAAATGTAGTCTTCTAGGGGATCAAGAAGTCAAAGTCGGGGATCGGTTTATATAGGGCTATATCAGTTTGTAGACTAGGATCTTGCTTGGCATATATGTTGGAATTCATAACACTAGTCTTTGTTACAAATTTCCGCCAAATCGGAGGTAAATTAAGGCTTTTAGGGGCTCAAGAAGTCAAACCCGGGGATCGGTTTATATGGGGGCTATGTATGTTTATATACCGATTCGAATTATACTTGGCATGGATATGGGAATTTATAATGCAAATCTTTGTACCAAATTTCAGCTAAATCGGATGAAAATTGAGGCTTCTAAAGGGTCAATAAATCAAATACGGGGATGAGTTTATATCGAGGCTATATCTGTTTATAGATCAATTCGAATCATACTTGCCATGGATGTTGGAAGCCCCATAACTTTAGTCTTTGTTCCAAATTTTAGCCAAATCGAATTAAAAGTGAGGCTTTTAGCGGCTCAAGAAGTCAAATCGGGGTTCGGTTTATATGTGGGCTATATCAAAACCTGAAGTATAGAAGTATAGCAAAATTTCAAGCGGCTAGCTTTACGCGTTCGACCGCTATCATGATTTCGACTGACGGACATGGCAAGATCGACTCAGAATGTCGAGACGATCCAGAAAATATATATTTTATGGGGTGGCAGATCATTATTTCGAGGTGTTACAAACGGAATGACTAGATTAGTATAACCCCATCCTATGGTGGTGGGTATAACAAACGAAAAATACATTTTAGTCCAAAATAAAATCAAGCGTCGTAGTTTTGACGAAGGATGACTGTCCTGGGTTTTCGACCAACTGAGTTGTCGGTATTTTAAGTTTTTGTTATTGTTCTACCATATTATGATTCTTGGAAGTCATTTTAAATTTTTGGTGATTTCATACCAAAATATCTTCGGCAACACATCAATTGTCTGTACACTGAAAACTTTTTTTTTCGATTTAAATAAACATGGCATTGATTTATAAAATATTTTTAACAAAGAGTTTAATTGCTTTGATTATTGTTGACAATGAAATTCTATTTGCCATTGAGTCATGATATGTAATTGGTTAACGATTAATGTTAAACAAATTTTTATTGTTGCGAATTAGGACTGTAATTAAATGATTTAAATGGTAGTACGTATATGTTTCTACAAAAAGCAAGATGGTATTCTGTACTCTTTATCACACATGTAACGCGAAAAGAAGTCCAAATGGGCCAAATTTATATTTCTTGCTTCTCTTCAGATTGTATTTCAAGTGAAGACAACTAATAGTGTGTCTGAACGAAAATATATTTATCAAAAACACATCTAGAAAGTGAAAAAAATGTTTACCGGTTCGTAAAACGCAATAATTCTTAAATAAAATTTATGTAAATAAAAGTAATAAAATTGGAAGAGTGCATATCGGAAAAATCTAAGATGTGTATATATAAATGGACGGATTATACAGGCGAAACGCATCTGAAAATGGAGAATGTGTTATAAATTAAGTAAGGTATGTTTTGGAATATTTAACTAGGCATATGTTAATTAGACATCTCTCTCTTCATATGGATAAATACTTGGGAATTTATATTCGTAAAGCTCTCTTCTCTTTAAAGTAATTTGTTAAGCTAAAGTTGGTAAAAACCAATGCAATGAAAGTTGTATGAGGCGTAAATTAAAAACACCGAAGTGAACGATGTGCAGTCCAATCCCATTGCTAATATTACATCTTTGGTTTGAAGCCTCATTGAGAGCTGTACAAAAATGCAATCACGGTTTAAAAAATTGACATAGTGCCTATACAACAATGTATTGGGTTGCCCAAAAAGTAATTGCGGATTTTTCATATAGTCGGCGTTGACAAATTTTTTCACAGCTTGTGACTTGTAGTTGCATTCTTTCTTCTGTCAGTTATCAGCTGTTACTTTTAGCTTGCTTTAGAAAAAGGTGTAAAAAAAGTATATTTGACTAAAGTTCATTCTAAGTTTTATTAAAAATGCATTTACTTCCTTTTAAAAAATCCGCAATTACTTTTTGGGCAACTCAATATAAACTCAAACATTTTGTTTAACAACAAGATTCATATAGTTGAACTATTTCCTCTCCGCTTGTAACACTTAATACTTCATACGCTTAACACAATATACTTCAAGGCAATATATTTCATTTTAAAGCCACAATTAATCGACTGAATTAAAAATTGTCTTATATATGGAAAAAATACCTTTTATTTATTTTCAGCTAAGTTTTTAATTGAATATTCAAACATCTTAATATAATCAAGATTTTCATTTTTTCTGTGTAGAAAGGAAAGTATTGATTCTATACCAGTATTGTATTTACCATTTCGCTTTATAATTGCAGCACCAGAAATTCAGTTATCCCATGGATTGAGATTGAATTATTAATCGAGTTCACACATATTTTTGCTTAAATTAATTAATATTCTCACTTTAAATTTGTTGTATGAAGCATTGATTTCATGTATGCATGTAGAAATAAGAAATTACACATTAATCACCCACATACAATGATTTTTGATAAACAAAGAAATTATTAACACAACTGGAATTAGGGCCTTAATTATAACAAGAGTTTTACTGTGTCCATCTATTCGTTACTCAGCGAGATGTTGATATGAGACCCCAAGTAAATCCAAAAATGTTAAATTAAATTGGGGGGTAAATAACATTAGAAGATATTTTCATATTATTGCGGAGCTTATTGCACAATTTTGGGGCCAAAAATGTATTTATTTTACTAAAAGACAACAAATTGGGTCATATTTTTCTGAATTATAGAAAGAGGTATTTACCAAAATTTACTAAATATATTTGTATTTTTCTTTGACGTTTTATTTGCAAAAATTGTAAGAAGTACTTATCTCCTTCTTCTTATATATAACAAGTAAAACCGTGCTAAGTTCGGACGGACCGAACTTAGCACCGATCCCTCCACCATGGATCGCATTTGTCGAGTTCTTTTCCCGGCATCTCTTCTTAGGCAAAAAAGGATATAAAAAAAGAGTTTCTCTGCTATTAAAACGATATCAAGATATGGTCCGGTTCGGACCACAATTAAATTATATGTTGGAGACCTGTGTAAAATTTCAGCCAATTCGTATAAGAATTGCGCCCATTGGAGCTCACGAAGTAAAATAGAGATAACGATTTATATGGGATCTGTATCGGGCTATAGACCGATTCAGACCATAATAAACACGTTTGTTGATGGTCATGAGAGGATCCGTCGTACAAAATTTCAGGCATATCGGATAATAATTGCGACCTCTAGGGGTCAAGAAGCCAAGATCCCAGATCGGTTTATATGGCAGCTATATCAGGTTATGAAACGATTTGAACCTTATTAGACACAGTTGTTGAAAGTAAAAATAAAATAGTTCATGCAAAATTTCAGCCAAATCGGATAGGAATTGCGCCCCCTAGAAGCTCAAGAAGTCAAATCCCCAGATCTGTTTATATGACAGCTATATCAGGTTATGGACCGATTTCAACCATACTTGGCACAGTTGTTGGATATCATAACGAAATACTTGGTGAAAAAATTCATTCCATTCGGATGAGAATTGCGCCCTCTAGAGGCTCAAGAAGTCAAGACCCAAGATCGGTTTATATGGCAGCTATATCAGGTTATGGGCCGATTTGAACCATACTTGGCACAGTTGTTGGATATAATAACAAAACACGTCGTGCAAAATTTCATTTCAATCGGATAAGAATTGCGCACGCTAGAGGCTCAAGAAGCCAAGACCCAAGATCGGTTTATATGGCAGCTATATCAGGTAATGAACCGATTTGAACTATACTTGGCGCAGTTGTTGGATGTCATAACAAAACACGTCGTGCAAAATTTCATTCCAATCGGATAAGAATTGCGCACTCTAGAGGCTCAAGAAGTCAAGACCCAAGATCGGTTTATATGGCAGCTATATCAAAACATGGACCGATATGGCCCATTTACAATACCAACCGACCTACACTAATAAGAAGTATTTGTGCAAAATTTCAAGCGGCTAGCTTTACTCCTTCGGAAGTTAGCGTGCTTTCGACAGACGGACGGACAGACGGACGGACATGGCTAGATCGACATAAAATGTCACGACGATCAAGAATATATATACTTTATGGGGTCTCAGACGAATATTTCGAGTAGTTACAAACAGAATGACGAAATTAGTATACCCCCCATCTTATGGTGGAGGGTATAAAAATGAATTTGTGTTTGTTTGTTAGTGGGTTTGTTCCTTGTTACCTTGAAATTTTCACAGATTGTGTAGGTTGGTCTGGAAGGAAACATAGGCTATATAATTTTTTGATATCGGAAGGGGGCGGACCCTCCCTTACCACAAAAGTATTACCCAAAAATAACTGGGGGGCCGCCCCAACCACAAAACCCCTTAAAATAGGTTTTTTGGAGATCATGACAATATGGGATTTAAATGAAAGGTATTCGGGAGTAGATTCCGGATATGGGCAGGAGGGAGGAACCGGCTTTATAATTTTTTAATATCGGAAGGGGGCAGACCCTCCCCCGTTACTCTAAAAATACCAACCAAAACCAAATTGGACCGATATGGCAATATGAGTATCAAATAAAAGATAGTGAAGAGTAGAATGCGAATATGGTATTAGTTGGCCGATAGGCACAATATGGCTATCAAATGAGAGATATTAGGGAAAACGAATATCGTATTATAATTTTGGGTCCAAGAACCCATCGGGCCGCCCCAAGCCCAAAACTCATTTAAACAGATATATTCGACGTTCATGTCAATATGGCACTTAAATAAAAAGTATTCGGCAGTAGATTACAACTATGGCATAGAAAATTACGTTCAAGTATAGAAAATTATGTCGCCCCTCCCCCAAATACTCCCAAATGGGCACATTAGCCGACTGTGGCAATATGGAGCTTAAATCTACGGTATTTAAGAGTAATTAACGAATATGATAACTACAATATTTTCAGAGCAAAGCGCGGGATGGGGCGCCCTCCATCCCCAAACCACCAACCAAACGGTTCACGTTTATCGTGAATGGCTATATGGGGCTCCGACTAAGGGGATTTTGGAGTGAAGCACAAATTTTATATAGATATTTGGGTCGAAATGTCTGAGGTGCCATCCCTCCACTTCGCATTACCCTAATTTTGAAAAAACAAGATATCGGAGATTTGTAATGCGATTCATTCGAAATTTTTTGCACTTTTACAGTGACCTAAAACAATATATGGTTTCTATTGTTGGGGTCGGGTGCATCGGGGGCCACCCGAAACCCGGCACATGGATATATAGACCAATCACGACAATATACGGCTCAAACGAAAGGTGCTTGTGAGAAAAAATAAATTTGATATCCAATTGAATAGCCGTGTGTTTGTGGGTCGCCCCACCCTAAAAAACCTATTTACTGACCACTGCAATATGTGACTTCTATAAAAGCTGTTTGGGAGTAGAGAACGAAATTGATATCCACTCCACCCTCAAACAGAACTTTTTTCAGCGTCATAGGCAGATATGGGCTACAGTGGCTCGAATTCGATATCCACATTCAAAGCGAAGTGTCCCCACTCTAAAAAGACACTGGAGAGTTAAAGAAGGCGCAGCGGAGCGGGCCCGGCTCGGCTATTATAGAATAAATTACTTATATATTTATTATTTATATTTTTATTATAGAAAAAGGAAAATATGTTGTAAACTTAGTTTATGTGCGGAGGTCACCATGACGTGAATTCGTGAGATTCTTGTTTCAACCGTTGATTAGAGCGGACGTTTTATAATTTTGATCTGCAAGAATGTTCTGCAACTCGTAATGGATGGTTCTTTTGTACAATGATTTCTTTCAAACACAACAGATGGCTGCGGTATAGTCTAATCGACTGACCCAACTGCTTGATGAAAGCATTCCTTGTTCCGATAATATAATGGAGCAGTTGCAAACTATTGCCCACTTCATCGAAAATGCCGCGAAATCCGTACTTGGGTACTGGAAGCCTCCCCCAAGAAGCCCATGGTACGACCAAGAGTATCGAGATGCTACTGAAGCCAAGAATGGGGCATATAGAGCAACCCTGCAATCAGCAACGCGCCAGATGAAGGAGAGGTATCGGGAGAAAAGGAGAGAGAAGAGAAACGTCTATTCCGCAGAAAGAAAAAGGAGATAGAAAGACGTGAGTGTAAGCGAATTGAGATGTACAGGAGTCAGAATGAAGTCCGGAAATTCTGCAATAGAATCAACATCTGCAGGCACATCCTCCTGCAGAGAAAAAGAAGGAAATCTGGTAACTACAGATAGCATGCTGAGGATATGGAATTACCATTTTACCCAATTGCTAGTGTTCGATGTTGGCGGCGAAGAGGATACCGCAGAACCAATCAATGATGAATGTTAACCTCTTAGTCAGAATGAGGTCCAAGTAGCAGTGACACGCGTGAAGAACAACAAGGCAGCAGGAGGCGACGGGTTACCCGCTGAATTATTTAAGACCAGAGGAGACACGCTGATAAGGCATATGCATCAACGTATCTGCGCAATCAGACTAGAAGAACGCATACCCGATGATAGGAACCTCAGCATACTACGTCTCGTACACAAGAAAGCGTACTGTGTGAAAGATTAAAACCTAAAGTCAATGATATAATTGGGCCTGTCAGTGTGGCTTTAGACCTGGTGAATCCACCCTGGACCAGATATTCACACTGCGACAAATCCTTTAAAAAACCCGAAAAGGACAAGTTATCACCTACCATCTCTTTGTTGAATACAAAGCCGCTGTCAATACTCTTTTACGTTCAAAGGTATTTCAAGTCATGTCTGAGTTTGGTGTCCCTGCAAAATTAATAAGACTCTGCAGGATGACACTCGTGATACGCCTTCCTCAGTAAGAATAGGAAAGAATATATCCGTACCATTTAATACCAAACGGGGTTTCAAACAAGGAGACATACCATCTTGTGATCTCTTTAATATCCTGCTGGAGAAGATTAAATAAGATGCAGATATGAATAAATATGGCATACTAATCACAAGAGAACACATGCTACTCGCCTATGCCGACGACATCGACATCATAGGTCGGTCACCGGAAGTAGTAACTGCTGACTTCGAAAGAATCGAAAGAGAGTCAGTGAAAATGGGTCTGGCAATAAATGGAGATAAGACGCAATTGGAGGTTTCAACTCACAAAACGCCTTGTACAACCGAGCAGATAAAGAAAATGGAGAAAGTTGAGAGCCATAACTGAAACGAATGACACCAGTTTCGAGAAACGAATGACACCAGTTTGGGATAAAGCGAAGAATAATACTGGCAAACAGATGCTACTTTGGATTTAATAAGCAGTTTAGAAACAAGGCCACCACTCGAAAGATAAAGATTACACTATACAAGACACTGATACTACCCGTGTTATTATATGGTTCTGGATACCTTTCACAGATGAGGCAGTGATTGGAGTATTTGAGAGAAAGATTCTTCGTAAAATATATGGACCAGTGTGCGATAATGGAGAATATAGGCGACGTATGAACCACGAGCTGTATGAGCTGTATGACGACGATAGCATCAAAATACAACGGCTGCGTTGGCTAGGTCATGTTGTCAGAATGGATGAAGAAGTTCCAGCAAAGAAGTTTTTTGAAGGCAAACACAGTGCTGCACGAAAGCCGGGAAGACCAAAATCTCATGTGATGGGAGACACCTCGAAACTTGGTGTCAGAGATTTTAGAATGAGCGCAGAAGATCAAGGGGTTTGGAACGCTATTATCGGTTTGGTTAGTAGAGCAAATGTTCTTTCCTAGCCAATTAAAGTAAAGTAAGATTTCTTTAATGATTTCCAACTGAATTATTAAAATTTGGTTTCAGTCGGTCAATACATTGATATTGATTCTATGCAAACCAATTGCCTGGTTTTTATACCCCCAACCATAGGATGGGGGTATACTAATCTAGTCATCCCGTTTATAACACATCCAAATATTCGCCTAAGACCCCATATAATCTTGATACTCTCGATGTTAAGGCTATGGCCGTCCGTCCGACTGTGGAAATCACGATAGCGGTCGAACGTGTAAAGCTAGCCGCTTGAAAGTTTGCACTGATACTTAATATCGATGTAGATCAATGGGGATTGAAAATAGGTAATAAAGGTTTAGATTTAGATATAGCTCCCATATTAACCGATCTCTCGATTTGATATCTTGACCCCTTGGAAGCCGTAATTGTTTTCTGATTTGGCTGAAATTTTGCACAGAGTGTTTTATTAAGATTTCCAACAGCTGTGACAAGTACGGTTAAATCGGTCTATAACCTGATATAGCTTCCATATAAACCGATCTTCCGATTAGTCCTCTACGACCTCCAAAAGTTTCAATTCATTCCTCATTTTTCAGAAATTTGGTACGCAAAAATACATGTCTTTAACCACGTTGATTTGAGCAAATTTTTTGTAGAATCCATTGTGGTGGGTTCCCAAGATTCGTCCTGGCAGAACTTGGCACATATTTACTTCCTTTCATTCTTTCGTTAATAGATATTTATTGAGCCCATGTTTACACTAGCTTTCAAGAAAAATCAAGAATGAATGACTTCTTACTACTCCATTAAGAAACTTCCTTAGCCTTCCAAAACAAAAAAACAGAAATATGTTCTGAGAAATAGTCCCTCTGTTTCAATTCTTATATCAATATGTATGACAAGAAATAAGCACTACTGTTCATATACGTTTAACGCCTAAACTGCGAAAGCCTCTAACACAATAAAATATTTCTTTGAAAACGTTTGCGGAAGCAACATCACGACAAAATATTTATTTTCTTTCCGGCAGTAATGTTCACACACACACCAGAGAGGCAAAAGTTCATAGCATATTTCGATGTTCTGTTGTGTATGTGAAACATTTATCATAAGCTCTAATAATCCTTGACAGACACAAGTTTCATAAATTTCCTTGTTGCCGCCACTTTTCAGCTCAATTTATAAACATTTCGTTGAACATAGTAAAGACGGTGTGGCTGCTGTCCCATGTCGCTGTCGTCATTGCCAGCATCGCTTCTATTTGGGGGCTTCCGTTTCCGTTGAAGAATTATTAAGACACCAGTTTTGATGACAACATGAAAGATGATGTTACACATTCGCTTTGTAAGGACACGAACGGAATGGAGTGGAATGAGAGCTCATAAAATAATTTGTTTGCATATCCTTTGTTATATGCTGTGAGGCGAAATATTTTGTCTCGCTGTCAGTTCATTCGCACATCGCGTGCATGTGTGTGTGTGTGTGTATCAAAATGTTGGCATGAACTCTGCATCAGTGTGGTGGCTTTATGGATTATTCGGGTATGTTTTATGGGTCTTATGTCTTATTTATGCACATTCATATGGATCATGATACCATAGTCATACCAAACCAGTCGTCAATGTGGTATTTCACACATAATTCGTTGGTATTTCCATTTTCTAGCTCTTAGTTTGGGTGGTTGTTCTTAAACATGGTTTGAGGACTCCCCCTTGTTTTTTCATATTAAATTGAATATTTTTTATGAATAAAAAATGAACTCCAACACCAGCAAAGTCGTGTATTCTTGTTATGTTTGCCTATCGATGTTAATGAACTTTTAAATGGTAATTTATAGATGGCTCTTTTTACATGTCGTCTCCAAGCCAGCAGACACAGCCATGTGAATATTAGATACTGTGGGGTCTTTCAAGTATTGTATACAAGTCAATTTTTTTTAACAATTAATATATTATAAAAAACAAATAAAAGCGTGCTAAGTTCGGCCGGGCCGAATCTTACATACCCTCCACCATAGATCGCATTTGTCGAGTTCATCTCCCGGCATCTCTTCTTAGGCAAAAAAGGATATAAGAAAAGATTTGCTCTGCTATTAGAGCGATATCAAGATATGGTCCTGTATAAAATTTCAGCCAATTCGAATAGGAATTGCGCCCTTTGGGGGCTCAAGAAGTAAAATAGAGAGATCGATTTATATGGGAGCTGTATCGGGCTATAGACCGATTCAGATCATAATAAACACGTATGTTGATGGTCATGGGAGGATCCGTCCTACAATTTCAGGCAAATTGGATAATAATTGCGCACTCTAGAGGCTCAAGAAGTCAAGACCTAAGATCGGTTTATATGGCAGCTATATCAGGTTATGAACCTATTTGAACTTTATTTGACACAGTTGTTGAAAGTAAGAATAAAATACTTCATGAAAATTGTCAACCAAATCGGATAGGAATTGCGCCCTCTAGAAGCTCAAGAAGTCAAGACCCAAGATTGGTTTATATGACAGCTATATCAGGTTATGGACCGATTTGAACCATACTTCGCACAGTTATTGGATATCATAACAAAACACGTCGTGCAAAATTTCATTCCAATCGGATAAGAATTGCGCACTCTAGAGGCTCAAGAAGTCAAGACCCAAGATCGGTTTATATGGCAGCTATATCAGGTTATGGACCGATTTGAAAAATACTTGGCACAGTTGTTGGATATCATAACAAAACACGTCGTGCAAAATTTCATTCCAATCGGATAAGAATTGCGCACTCTAGAGGATCAAGAAGTCAAGACCCAAGATCGGTTTATATGGCAGCTATATCAAAACATGGACCGATATGGCCCATTTACAATACCAACCGACCTACACTAATAAGAAGTATTTGTGCAAAATTTCAAGCGGCTAGCTTTACTCCTTCGGAAGTTAGCGTGCTTTCGACAGACAGACGGATGGACGGACGGCCAGACAGACGGACGGACGGACGGACAGACGGACGGACGGACACGGCTAGATCGACATAAAATGTCGCGACGATCAAGAATATATATACTTTATGGGGTCTCAGACGAATATTTCGAGTAGTTACAAACAGAATGACGAAATTAGTATACCCCCATCTTATGGTGGAGGGTATAATAATTAAAAAAGACATGTGAGACTCCGGAATTACAAGAAGTCTTAAAAATCCGTAAAAAAAGAGAAATAAAAAATTTAAATAAATGAAAAAGTAAATTTGCATTTATATTAAACATTTTTTATAGTTATGTCATTTTTTTATTTACTAAACAAATTGTATTGAAAAATTTATTGTTTCTACTTTCGTCTAGAATCCATTTGTGGTATATCTTTCAAATTTCTTGAATACATTCGAATATTTTAATCGTAAGGTGGTTTATATATCTTAAGCTAAAATATTTCTGCAAGCACTCTTAGTGATATATTTTTTGTTAAATCCACCGTCGGGAGAAGATCGAGTACAATGTTAAATTCTCTAAATCAGCAATACTTCTTAAGAGTGATTTTTTAAGAGTTATAGGAAAGTTTTTCAAAAAAAAAATTTTTATCTTTACTTGGATCGATAGTACCGTCCATATAATTTAATATTTAAAGATTATTTCATGCAAATGTTGACCGTGACTGCCCCTCAAATGGTCTATCCGCTTAGGCCAATTTTGTCATGCATGAGCTTTAAGATAGACCTACAAAAATAGTCTAAAGGCGTTAAATGGCATGATGAAGGCGGCCAATTGCCCGGTCCTCAACGTGAAATAAAATGTTCACCCAACTCGCCTCTCAATACGTCCATTGTTACGCATGTGGTACCGTCTTGTTGAAACTACATGTCATGCAAAGTCAAGCTCTTGCATTTTGGGTAAAAACAAGTAAAAAGGCATTAAGCTCGGCCGGGCCGAACTTTGGATACTCACCACCTCGGGTATATATGTTAACCCCATTTCGTCACAATCCGGTGAAAATTAAATAACTTATGTACCCAAATTCGGCACGGATATTGAGTGGTCTAATATATATGTCACTATTCAATTTGGTAGAACAAAATATTGGTCTTTTTGGCAGCTCTATCCAACTGTAAACCGATCTGAACCATATTAAGGTCGGATATCGTGATGCTCAACAAATTTTTTTCAAATTTCAGCGAAATCGGGTAAAAAATAAAGCTTTTATGTGCTTCAGACCCTTATCGGCAGATCGGTCTACATGGCAGCTATATCTAAATATAGTCCGATCTGAACCATATTTAGGTCAGGTGTCAGGAGGCTAAAAATAACTTACTGTCTTAAATTTTAGCGAAATCGGGTAAAAAACAAGTAAAAAGGCGTTAAAATCGACCGGGCCGAACTTTGGATACACGCCGCCTCGGGTATATATGTAAACCACCTTCCATCAAAATTCGGTGAAAATTTCATACTTTATGTCCCGTAGCAGTTATATCAAAATATGTTCCGATTTGAACCAAATACTAAAGCTATATCTAAAAAAAGGTATTGACACAACTCACTGTCTTAAATTTCGTCAAAATCGGACAATAAACGCGCCATTTATGAGCCCTAAACCATAAATCGAGAAATCGGTCTATATGGCGGCTATATCTAAATCTGAACCGATCAAGGCCAAATTGAATAAAGGTGTCGAAGGGCATAAGGCAACTTACTGTCCCATATTTCATCAAAATCGGATTATAAATGTGGCTTTTATAGCCCTAAGATCCTAAATCGGAGGAACGGTCTATATAGCTCTTAGTTTGGGTGGTTGTTCTTAAACATGGTTTGAGGACTCCCCCTTGTTTTTTCATATTAAATTGAATATTTTTTATGAATAAAAAATGAACTCCAACACCAGCAAAGTCGTGTATTCTTGTTATGTTTGCCTATCGATGTTAATGAACTTTTAAATGGTAATTTATAGATGGCTCTTTTTACATGTCGTCTCCAAGCCAGCAGACACAGCCATGTGAATATTAGATACTGTGGGGTCTTTCAAGTATTGTATACAAGTCAATTTTTTTTAACAATTAATATATTATAAAAAACAAATAAAAGCGTGCTAAGTTCGGCCGGGCCGAATCTTACATACCCTCCACCATAGATCGCATTTGTCGAGTTCATCTCCCGGCATCTCTTCTTAGGCAAAAAAGGATATAAGAAAAGATTTGCTCTGCTATTAGAGCGATATCAAGATATGGTCCTGTATAAAATTTCAGCCAATTCGAATAGGAATTGCGCCCTTTGGGGGCTCAAGAAGTAAAATAGAGAGATCGATTTATATGGGAGCTGTATCGGGCTATAGACCGATTCAGATCATAATAAACACGTATGTTGATGGTCATGGGAGGATCCGTCCTACAATTTCAGGCAAATTGGATAATAATTGCGCACTCTAGAGGCTCAAGAAGTCAAGACCTAAGATCGGTTTATATGGCAGCTATATCAGGTTATGAACCTATTTGAACTTTATTTGACACAGTTGTTGAAAGTAAGAATAAAATACTTCATGAAAATTGTCAACCAAATCGGATAGGAATTGCGCCCTCTAGAAGCTCAAGAAGTCAAGACCCAAGATTGGTTTATATGACAGCTATATCAGGTTATGGACCGATTTGAACCATACTTCGCACAGTTATTGGATATCATAACAAAACACGTCGTGCAAAATTTCATTCCAATCGGATAAGAATTGCGCACTCTAGAGGCTCAAGAAGTCAAGACCCAAGATCGGTTTATATGGCAGCTATATCAGGTTATGGACCGATTTGAAAAATACTTGGCACAGTTGTTGGATATCATAACAAAACACGTCGTGCAAAATTTCATTCCAATCGGATAAGAATTGCGCACTCTAGAGGATCAAGAAGTCAAGACCCAAGATCGGTTTATATGGCAGCTATATCAAAACATGGACCGATATGGCCCATTTACAATACCAACCGACCTACACTAATAAGAAGTATTTGTGCAAAATTTCAAGCGGCTAGCTTTACTCCTTCGGAAGTTAGCGTGCTTTCGACAGACAGACGGATGGACGGACGGCCAGACAGACGGACGGACGGACGGACAGACGGACGGACGGACACGGCTAGATCGACATAAAATGTCGCGACGATCAAGAATATATATACTTTATGGGGTCTCAGACGAATATTTCGAGTAGTTACAAACAGAATGACGAAATTAGTATACCCCCATCTTATGGTGGAGGGTATAATAATTAAAAAAGACATGTGAGACTCCGGAATTACAAGAAGTCTTAAAAATCCGTAAAAAAAGAGAAATAAAAAATTTAAATAAATGAAAAAGTAAATTTGCATTTATATTAAACATTTTTTATAGTTATGTCATTTTTTTATTTACTAAACAAATTGTATTGAAAAATTTATTGTTTCTACTTTCGTCTAGAATCCATTTGTGGTATATCTTTCAAATTTCTTGAATACATTCGAATATTTTAATCGTAAGGTGGTTTATATATCTTAAGCTAAAATATTTCTGCAAGCACTCTTAGTGATATATTTTTTGTTAAATCCACCGTCGGGAGAAGATCGAGTACAATGTTAAATTCTCTAAATCAGCAATACTTCTTAAGAGTGATTTTTTAAGAGTTATAGGAAAGTTTTTCAAAAAAAAATTTTTATCTTTACTTGGATCGATAGTACCGTCCATATAATTTAATATTTAAAGATTATTTCATGCAAATGTTGACCGTGACTGCCCCTCAAATGGTCTATCCGCTTAGGCCAATTTTGTCATGCATGAGCTTTAAGATAGACCTACAAAAATAGTCTAAAGGCGTTAAATGGCATGATGAAGGCGGCCAATTGCCCGGTCCTCAACGTGAAATAAAATGTTCACCCAACTCGCCTCTCAATACGTCCATTGTTACGCATGTGGTACCGTCTTGTTGAAACTACATGTCATGCAAAGTCAAGCTCTTGCATTTTGGGTAAAAACAAGTAAAAAGGCATTAAGCTCGGCCGGGCCGAACTTTGGATACTCACCACCTCGGGTATATATGTTAACCCCATTTCGTCACAATCCGGTGAAAATTAAATAACTTATGTACCCAAATTCGGCACGGATATTGAGTGGTCTAATATATATGTCACTATTCAATTTGGTAGAACAAAATATTGGTCTTTTTGGCAGCTCTATCCAACTGTAAACCGATCTGAACCATATTAAGGTCGGATATCGTGATGCTCAACAAATTTTTTTCAAATTTCAGCGAAATCGGGTAAAAAATAAAGCTTTTATGTGCTTCAGACCCTTATCGGCAGATCGGTCTACATGGCAGCTATATCTAAATATAGTCCGATCTGAACCATATTTAGGTCAGGTGTCAGGAGGCTAAAAATAACTTACTGTCTTAAATTTTAGCGAAATCGGGTAAAAAACAAGTAAAAAGGCGTTAAAATCGACCGGGCCGAACTTTGGATACACGCCGCCTCGGGTATATATGTAAACCACCTTCCATCAAAATTCGGTGAAAATTTCATACTTTATGTCCCATAGCAGTTATATCAAAATATGTTCCGATTTGAACCAAATACTAAAGCTATATCTAAAAAAAGGTATTGACATAACCCACTGACTTAAATTTCGTCAAAATCGGACAATAAACGCGCCATTTATGAGCCCTAAACCATAAATCGAGAAATCGGTCTATATGGCGGCTATATCTAAATCTGAACCGATCAAGGCCAAATTGAATAAAGGTGTCGAAGGGCATAAGGCAACTTACTGTCCCATATTTCATCAAAATCGGATTATAAATGTGGCTTTTATAGCCCTAAGATCCTAAATCGGAGGAACGGTCTATATAGCAGCTATATCCAAATCTGAACCGATCTGAGCCAAATTGACGGAGGAAGGTGAATAGCTTAACACAACTCACTGTCCCAAATTTCAGCAAAATTGGATAATAAATATAACTTTTATGGGCCTAAGACCAAAAATCGGCGGATCGGTTAATATGTAGGCTATATCAAAATATAGTCCGATATAGCCCATCTTCGAACTTAACCTGCTTATGGACAAAAAAGAATCTGGGCAAAATTTCAGCTCAATATCTCTATTTTTAATGACTGTAGCGTGATTTCAACAGACAGACAGACGGACATGTCTAGATCGTCTTAGATTTTTATGCTGATCAAGAATATATATACTTTATAGGGTCAGAAATGGATATTTCGATGTGTTGCATATACCCCCATCCTTTGGTGGTGGGTATAATAAAATTTGTATGGGCTTCAGACCCAGATCGGTCTATATGACAGCTATATCTATTTGGGTCAGATGTTGGGAGGCTTAAAACTGCGCACTATATCAAATTTCAAATTGGATAACAATTAAAGCTTTTATGGCCTTCAGACCCTTTATCGGGAGATCGGTTTATATGGCAGCTAAATCTAAATAAAGTCCGATCTGAACCATAATTACGTGAGATATCGGGAGGCTTAAAATAACCCACTGTTTTAAATTTCAGCGAAATCGGGTAATAAATAAAGCTTTTATGAGCTTCAGACCCTTTATCGGGAGATCGGTCTATATGACAGCTATATCAAAATATGGACAGATCTAATCCATATGTAGGTCAGTTGTCGGAAAGCCTCAAACTACTCACTGCTTCAAATTTCAGCAAAATCGGATGAAAAAAGTTTTTATGGGCATTAGACACTTTAACGGAAAATCCGTCTATATAGCAGCTATATCCAATTATCGTCCGATTTGGCTCATTCAAGAACTTAACCAGCGTGCATCAAAAAGACGTATCTGTGCTAAATTTCAGCTCAATTTCTCAATTTTTGAAGGCTCTATAGTAATTACAACAGACGGATGGACAGACGGACAAACACACGGACATCGTTAAATCGTCTTAGAATTTTACGACGATCCGAAGTACACTTCGTAGGGTCGGAAATTGATATTTCGATGTGTTGCAAACGGAAATAAATATACGCCCTATCCTACGGTGGTGGGTATAAAAAAGTTGGATATCATCTCACGATAGCGCTCACCATTCACAGTTACGTTTCGATTCGCATCAAATTTGAAGAAGTACGGTCCAATGATGCCTCCAGCCCATAAACCGCACAAAACTGTGACTTTTTCTGAACGCATTGGTAGCTCTGGTAATGCTTCTGGCTGATCATCTCTCCAAAATTGACCATTCTGCTAATTTACATACCCATTGAGCCAAAAATGAGCTTCATCGCTAAACACACACATATGCGCGATAAACTTTCTTAACAGAGCACGTATTTTCATAATATAATTTTATAATTTGCAAGCGTCGTTCGTTTGTAAGATGATTCATGGTTAAATTATAGACCAAACAGAAGATGATTAACAGTGAAACAAAACACGAAACGTGCGTGAGCTGTAAATTAGTGTTGCCAAAAAGGTGATAGCTCAAAAATCTCCCTTTACAAACTATCCCTATTCTTGGACGTTTATTCGTTGGATTAATACAACGTAACATGAGATGACATCTCACATATATATGTAAACCCTTAGATAGTATCGGAGAAAACTAAATTGGAGCAGAGGTTACCAAGTCTACTTTTGACGTTTAACGCCTAGGTTCAAATTATTATAAGAACATCGGAGAACAAATCCAGCGGCAGTTATACCCTCACTAACGTTGGCGACATTTGTGAGGTGTTCAGCATTGTAAGACAAGTCTACCAACACCACATGGTTCTATGGCACTCGACAGCCAGGCTTTAAAATCACTTAATACTAGACTTTCACAAAGCGAAGGATTTTGGTTGAATTGCCCTCAGAGAATACACAAGTCCCAAATTCGGTGAACTGCCATCTCCACAAATGTAAGTCTTCCTAAGAGAGTATTCTGGGACATAGTCTTTTTTATCCATCCCCAGGTAAGGCCTAAATTCCTTTAACAGGCGTAGGGACTTGCAAACACTCGCCGGTCTGGCGAAATGGGACTTAAATACCGGAATGATAGAAATGTCCGGTAGAAAGGATTATAGGATTTTAGTCACTTTTGAAGTGTCAGGACTGATCAGAAGAGATTCGTCAAGTTGTTCAACCGTTATATCACTCATGGGAGTGGGAGAGAAATAAGTCGCCTCCGTACTCTGCTATCCGATGGCCAACGATTACAAGGATCTGGGTCCTGACGAAATTTCAACACTGATGCTGCATAGCGAAACGAGGAAATGATTGTCAATTTGTCAAATTGGACAGTGTAACCTATTAGTCTGTCATCCTTTACGCTGAAGATATTAGAGAGGTTGTCTATACCATATCTATGGATAAATATCTATGGATAAATATTCGGTAACAGCATGCATATAGTAAGCGCAATTCCACTAAAATAACACTAATGCTAATAGGAAGGGTATACTACTAGATTGGAGTTATACTAATTTCATCTTTACGTATGTAACACCTTAAAATATTCGTCTAAGACCCCATAAAGTTCATATATTCTTGATCGTCATGATATTTTAAGTGGAACTGGTCATGTCCGTCCGTCTGTTGAAAGCACTAACTTTTAATGAAGTAAACTTTTCACTTGAAATTTTGGGCAGTAAATGGACCAAATTGATCCAAGTTAAGATGTAGTTCCTATTTAAATCGATCTCCTGTTTTAGGAGACAGTAACCTTTCCTAAGGGAGACTATTGTAACGCAGAGTTTGGCATATTCGCCTATGAAGATGGCCGCCTGGTCTCGAATCCTGGCGAAAACACCATGTGTCTCAATGTCGGATGGTATCCATCCTCAGGTTCCGCAATTGGCATGCATCTTCATAAAGAAACGTTCACGATCGAGGTAAACGCCAAAATCCTATCACTTACATAATGAATGTTGTTCATTTGAAACAAGCACTGATCAAATATGTTCTCCAAGAATGTATCCACACCAATTGAAGAAACTTTTGATGAAATAGGCGCATAGCCAAAGGCGCTCTCTTTCGAGACCCTCGATATCTGGGGAAAGTCGAAGTCATCGAAATAAACAAGTTCGGAGTCTGCATGCAGATTTGATGCCTCCTTTATCAATTTCGAATGTATCAGGTAGATATCTATCTCCGAATTCGGTGCAATATAGAAGCATCTTAAAATGAAAATCTGGAAGAAATATATCGTTTTGTAGCATAAAAACTCCATTTCATCATAATCCGTATGTATAGCCCGTTCAAAAGCCAAGTGTACCTATTTTTTCACGGCTTTAAACTTTGTATTAATCAGAAACAAGTAAAAGCGTGCTAAGTTCGGCCGGGCCCTCCACCATGGAACGCATTTGTCGAGTTCTTTTCCCGGTATCTTTTCTTAGGCAAAAAAAGGACAAAAGATATGGTACAGT
Source organism: Stomoxys calcitrans (assembly GCF_963082655.1). Classification (NCBI taxonomy): domain Eukaryota; kingdom Metazoa; phylum Arthropoda; class Insecta; order Diptera; family Muscidae; genus Stomoxys; species Stomoxys calcitrans. The sequence goes on along the minus strand of NC_081555.1, from coordinate 82,234,889 downwards.
TCGGACCACAATTAAATTATATGTTGGAAACCTGTGTAAAATGTCAGCTAATTCGATTAAGAATTGCGCCCTTTGGGGGCTCAAGAAGTAAAATAGAGAGATCGATTTATATGGGAGCTGTATCAGGCTATAGACCGATTCAGACCATAATAAACACGTATGTTTATGGTCATGAGAGGATCCGTCCTACAAAATTTCATTCCAATCGGATAAGAATTGCGCACTCTAGAGGCTCAAGAAATCAAGACCCAAGACCCAAGATCGGTTTATATGGCATCTATATCAGGTTATGGACCGATTTGAACCATACTTGGCGCAGTTGTTGGATATCATAACAAAACACGTCGTGCTAAAATTCATTGCAATCGGATAAGAATTGCTCCCTCTAGATGCTCAAGAAGTCAAGACCCAAGATTGGTTTATATGGTAGCTATATAAAAACATAGACCGATATGGCCCATTTACAATCCCAACTGACCTACACTAATAAAAAGTATTTGTGCAAAATTTCAAGAGGCTAGCTTTACTGCTTCGAAAGTAATCGTGCTTTCGACAGACAGACGGACGGACGGACTGACGGACGGACATGGCTAGATCGACATAAAATGTCAGAACGATCAAGAATATACATATATACTTTATGGGGTCTCAGACGAATATTTCGAGTAGTTACAAACAGAATGATGAAATTAGTATACCCCCATCCTATGGTGGAGGGTATAAAAAGTTCAGTACTACAAATGTCAGGTTTAAGCCAGGTTTGGCTGAAAAATTTGCGTGAGGTGTTTTGTTATGACTTCCAACAACTATACTTGGTCCAAATCATTCCATATCCTGATGTAGCTGTCATACAAACCGATCTCCAAATTTGACTTTCTGAGCCTCTTGAAGGCGCAGTATTACTCAATTTGTCTGAAATTTTGGAGTGATTTTTTTTGATTTGTACTGCATGACAAGTAGGGACCATATTGGCCAATAAGTTGATATAGCTCATATTTATTTGAAAAAGTAAATCATAGAACTTGACAAATGCGATCAATGGTGGAGGGTATATAAGATTCGGCCCGGCCGAACTTTGCATGCTTTTACTTGTTAGTTGTCAGAGCCTACAACAAGCGGATTACTGACTTATGTCTATCTCCATAGTGGCATTGAGTGGATTAATATATTCACTCTCTTTTCAACTTTACATTAAATGCATGTAAAAGAAACAATCCACTGAATTACAATATTAAAAGGCAAGATTCTCAAGTGAAACTATAAAATTTTGTTTCCCAAAGAAATTTAAATTATATATGTATCTAGGAATATTGTCTGGTGATTGACTTTAATTCCAACGTATTCTAGTAAAACCTCTTCCTTAACTCCCCCCATCATAGCATCTAAACTTTTCTTGGGTATAAAAAGGATTTTGCTAAAGAATTTAAATTTAGCCAAACTTGTTTCCATTCTATATTCCTGATTTGAAGAAAATTCACTGCACATGCTCCAATTCAAATACTGAAAAGAAAAGCCCTACATAAATGAAGAGAATTTGATATGCAATTTAAGAGCTTTTGAATATCTCTTAGAGGGCCACTACGGTACACATTTTGATTTCTCTCTTCCTGTGGCTTCATAAGAGAAATTTCCCAGGGGACTTACAACAGATTTCTAATAAATTCCAAATGGGAGTAGGTGGGTTGTTGTTTGTTTTTGTACTTGTCCTTGCCGCTAATGCTGCCGCCGAGGCTGCCGCTGCTCAGTTGGTGAAACCAAAGTGTCCCCCACTGGTTATGAAGGCGCTGGTAGTCGTCCAATGTGACTCTAGTATTACCGAATAAACACAGAGTGTCTCTTGCTGTCGCCGAGAGTGTTTGGCCAAGTCTCTATACATATGTGTGTTTGGGTGTGTGCGGCATTAAACCAACACAAGCTTACTTTGCGAGTGTATGTGGAGGCAAGAAGGAGGGAAAATCTATAAAAAATATATGTGGTGACACTCCTACAATTCGTGTGCGCAGCAGTAATAATGCTGACGACGAAACAGGGACACATTGTGCATGGGAGAGTATGGGTGAGTGTGCATGTTATTCTAGGGACAATTCACACACACTTATACATACACACAAAGCGAAGGGCTCGGTGTGAGAGTGTGTGACAGAAACCAATTGTGTCCCTTTAGCCAAGCATCCAAGTTGGGTCATTGTCGTATAACTTTTAAGTTTTAGCCAATAAAAATTGAAGGAAGCCACCAGACACATTGCCCTTAGAATGCTTGTGTAAGTGCTCCTCGACTTGTGTGGGAGTATTTGTGGAAATTTCTCAGGACAAACAGGATATTTACTGTTGTGTCCTTTGACTGAGCTTCTTTATGCTCTCGGCTTTGTTGGGCGAGGGTGTGCTTGTGTGTATTAGATGGCATCCCACGTTTGGTTTTATTTAAATTTGTTATATTTTCTCCTCCTCCCTTTCTTTCTTCCCTATTTTCTGCCTTTCTCAAGGGATTCTGCGAATACATACGATTTGTTAAAGTAAATAAATACAAAGAATTCTAGGTACCTTAGTATGTACATGGTTTGTTTACATGTGGCTGTACATACAGACGTATGTATGCCTGTCTGTCGGTCTGCCTGTCTTTTGGTGTGTACAAGTGTGTACTTTAAAACAAAATGGCGTTGGGCCCCACAAAAAGAATTGTTCACTGTGAATGTACTCCTCCAGCCCAAAGTTTGTATGCTTTTGAGGTTCGGACTACATTTGTGCTTTTTGTTTTCATTGTTTGTGTATGTAGAACGTATTCGTATGTATATGTGCATAGTTCAGACTTTTCAGTATCTACAGAGAATATTGATTTTCCTTTGCTTTAAGGTGTTGATGAGTTGCAGTAATTTATTATGGGTCTTAAATCTTAAAGAAACAACAGAATAATTTTTTGTAGTAATCCGTTGGTGGAAACTTCAGTCAAACTAATTTTAGCACAAAGTTATTTGGATAGACATTGATTGTTATACCAAAAATGAAAGAGGGCTTCGCTTTTTAAAGGGAAAGTTTAAGTATAAAGTTTTAAACTTAAAATGATTGATCTCATAACAGTACTAGGTTTTCGTTTAATTTCTGGGAAATGTCACAATACAACGTGCTCTTGAATTCTATTGAAAATAAAACTGGCAAGATCGCGTTAGGATCACCCAGGCCGAATCTTACATACCATGGGTCTCATTAGTCAATAGATTACTTCAAGTGCACAATATGCAACTAGAAGGATAAATCTATATACAAGTAGCTGGACCGGGCCCGCTCCGCTGCGCCTTCTTTTATGTTATATGGAACAAAAGTTTCCTTGGAATATTTATTTTCGGCAAAGGGCTTTTAGTGAAATACCATAGTATATCGCTTGACTAACATTTTAACAATATAAGTGCCTTTATCTGAATCCCAAATGATTTTTATTGGTCTACGATGTACTCCATTCTTAAAATACTTTATTTCAGCCCGATATTCTCATGATGTCTGATTTTGGGGTGTTTTCGGGGTAAGGTGGTCCCCCAGACACTTGGCCCTGACAAAATATCAGCATCGTGCTCTTCTCTCAAATACCATAATTTAAACCCCATATTGCCATTGGCTTAAGAGGAGTTTACAGGATGAGGCGTCCCCTAAATACATGGCCCCAAAATAGGTTATCAAATTCGTCTTCTAATCTCAAATACCTTTCATTTCAGCCACATGTTGGCATGGTCGAAAAATTTTTACCCTTTGGGGGGTGTTTTGGGGAAGAGGTGATGCCCTAAATACATGGTCCTACATTCTTTTATTTGAGCCACATATTGCGATGGTCGGTAAAAAATTGCTGTTTGTGGGGTATTTTGGGAAAGGGGTAGACCCCCAGAGAATTGGTCCCGAAAATGGGTATCAATTCTTGCTCTACCCCCAATATCTTGTATTTAAGCTCCACATTGACATGGTAGGTAAATATGCCCGATTTAGGGGTGTTTTGGGGATTGGGGTGGTCCCCCCACATTGCAAATGCAAATTTTGTCCATGAACATTTCACTAAGGAAGAGGGGCAAACTTCTCACATATTAATGAGTACAGTCCGATTCAAATTTTTAAACTCAATGATAAGGGGCCTGCCTTTTATGGCCGAACACGAACGGCGTGCCGCAGTGCAACACCTCTTGGGAGGGAAGTTTTACATGGGATAGTACCTCACAAATGTTGCCAGCATAAGGTGGGAAAAACCACGGTTGAAAATTTTTTCTGATGGTCTCGCCAGGATTCGAAGCCATGCGTTCAGCGTCATAGGCGGACATGCTACCCTCTGCGCTAGGGTGGTCTCCAACATTATCCAACATGGTCCCCCAAAATTAAGCCCTGAAAATATATCAGCAACGTGCTCTATTCTCATATATCTATTTATCATTTATTTGAAACCCATATTGCCATTGGCCTCAAAAATGGATATAAAAATCGTTTTCTAATCTCATTTAAACTCCTTACTGCAAAAGTCAGCAAATATGTCCGTGCTCCTCGACTTGTGGGTATTGGCGCTAAAAACTATAAATATTTAGTTTCACTCTCTTTAAGACGCAAATTTTCTTGGTGAGCAAATACGTCCTATTTGGGGGTTGTTATGGTGGTGGGACAGTTAATCCCTAATGTTGGTCCCTAATGTTGATATCAGATACGTGGTCTACTCCAAATGCCTCTAATTTGAGCCCCATATTTCCATAGTCGGCAAACATGACCGGCTTGGGGGGTGTTTTGGGGGATGGGCGGGCACTCAATCCGAAGGAAGTTAGGTAGCCGCTTGAAATTTTGCACAAATACTTCTTATTAGTGTAGGTCGGTTGGTAGTGTAAATGGGCCATGTCGATCCATGTTTTGATATAGCTGCCATATAAACCGATCTTGGTTCTTGACTTCTTGAGCCTCTAGAGTGCGCAATTCTTATCCGATTGGAATGAAATTTTGTACGACGTGTTTTGTTATGATATCCAACAACTGTGCCGAGTATGGTTCAAATCGGTCCATAACCTGGTATAGCTGTCATATAAACCGATCTTGGGTCCTGACTTCTTGAGCCTCTAGAGGACGCAATTCTTATCTGATTTCAATGAATTTTTGCACGAATTTATTTGTTATGATATCCAACAACTGCCCCAAGTATGGTTCAAACCGGTTCATAACCTGATATAGCTGTAATATAAACAGATCTTGAGCTTCTAGATGGTGAAATTCCTATCCGATTTGGCTTAAATTTTGCATGACGCGTTTTATTTTTACTTTCAACAGCTCGGTCCAGATTTGGATATAGCTGCCATATAGCCCAATCTCTCGATTTAAGGTTTTGGGGGCCATAAAAAGAGCATTTATTGTTCAATTTCGCAGAAAATTGAGACAGTGACTTATGATAGGCTTCTTGACATCCGTGTCGTATATGAATCCGATCGGTTTATTTTTAGATTAAGCTACTAAAGAACCAATATTTTGTTATACACAATTGAACAATGACTTGTACTTATAAGTATATGGTCCAAATCGGAACATATTTCGATATAGCTGCTATGAGGCATAAGGTATGCATTTTTCACCGGATTTTGACGAAAGGTGGATTACATACCCGAGGTGGTGGGCATACAAAGTTCGACCCGGCAGAACTTAACGCGTTTTTACTTGTTACCATTGATTTTGAGCGCTGCAGCATGAAGTCGATCACGTTGTAAGATCTAGTTTAATATATAAATTTGTAGTTGGTGTGAAGTGAAAATAAGTATACATGATCCTCTGTATGTGTAAATGCACTTTTATAATATTTTGAATAGCAGCTTATAAATGATATACTTATTTACAAAACTGTCATAATTTTTTACTATGATTTTTTTTTTTGTATTAAGTGGTGCGGCTTTGCGATACTCTGTTCAGACTCTTCATAAAAAAGGAGGCCCCTTATCATTGAGCTTAAACTTCAATCGGACTGCACTCATTGATGGCAGCTTACAGAAGTATGAAAGAATACAAATAAAAGCTGAAGGTATCATTAAGGCAAATTGTATTTAAATTACTTTAATAATTTCATAGTTACTTCAATAAATTGTAATTTTTTGGTTTTAAATTTAGATATTCTATGTGACAAATCAAAACTCTGATTAATAAAATTAAAATCATAAGAAACCACAAGTTTGCATATTGTATAATAAACTACAATTTAGGTATTGCTGAGAACTAGTTAGTTCTACTTCCCAATGCAAATAAAATCTCACTTTTATTTATTCGCCTAATACCTGACACGATAAAAATGATTTTCTTATAAAAGAATATTTTTTTAAGAAGAACATCACTTTTTTCAAATTTATGTGTAATAAATTCAGGGTGATCGTCCAACAATTTTTTTATAAAATTGGTATTATACGTAAAGAATGTTTCTTATAATTATGTATTTTCAAAACTTGCTGAAATTGAGATCAAATATCCCAGCTTCTTGAAAATTTCAACTAGATTTCAGTTCACTCGCATATATCTAATATAAGGAATAGTGTATACCAAACGGGAAAAAAAACTTCAGCGCCAAATCATTCAAACTTTTACAACCATTAGGTTAAATTTTCATTCATTTGGGGTTGTCTTTTTTAGTGAACAAATGTTTCCTATATTATCGTCTGGGCTTTATTTCTCTAAATATCCACTTTCATTTGTATGTTATTTTGCAGTACAGCCTAATACATTCTTACGAATGCGCAGTCTAAGAATAAGAGGTCTTTAATAAAAATTAGTTTTGTTTGCTAGTTTTATTATACTTAAAATGCCTAATGGCGCTTTGTTTGTGATTATGCCTAATGAGGTTTCATGTATATTTCATAGTTTGTATTTACCTTTTCAATTAGCAGTTCGACAACAACAGAAATGTTTTGAAATATAACATGACAACAAGGAAACGGGTATTTGCTTACGAAACTTATTTGTTAAATAGTAGTAATGAAGGATAGATAGTGTGTTATATGGTAAATGTCGATTAAGGAAACTTTAATCTAAATTCATTTTGGCACTGAATGTCATTCATTGCCATGAAAATGGAAAATATAAATGAAGTGAAGTGTTTAGCCACACCGAACAGCGTTAATATTTAAAACCTGACCAGTATAAACTTCACTGGATATTATTACAAAAACTTACAGAGCGGTGAAGCTGTAAAATCTGAAATAAAATTTTACGAAGTAAAGGTACTAATCCAATTTTTGCTTTGTCCTTCTATGATTTCCCGGTTATGTCGATTCTGATCATTCAAACTCGCCTAACCTTAAGAGTCGATTAAGATCGACACACTCGTCCAAGCTCAGCGATAAATGTATGATCTGACACGTGCCAAGTTTCCTCAATAAGACGATTTCGATATCTGACAAGGTCAAATACTTAGTTGTGATCTTAGACAGGAAACTGAATTGGAAGTGCCACATTCAGAAGCGTACTGAGAAGGCTCACAGATGTTGGGCACTATATAGAAGGGCCGTAGGCTCGAAATGGGGCCTGAATCCTAGGATAGTTCACTGGCTCTACTTGGCGGTAAAGGCCAGAAGACTGCCGTCAATAAATTTGGTTAACCCGAAGCCTTTCGGGTCGACGCAGTCCAAGTTAAGGGAGTGGGCGACGAATGCGCATAAAACATTGTGGAACAGCAAAACGGTCGGTAGGACGGTGAAAATCCTATGGGGGGATTCTGATCGTGAGAAGACGAGGCTATTACTGAAAGGAAGCAAGAAGGAAGTCAGTATAGCTATTGGTATCATAACGGGACACATAGGACTATGAGATCACTTATGAAAAATCGGTGCGGCAAGTGATAGCATGTGTCAAAATGCTACATACGCAAAAGATTGCATCAACTACTATACTCGACATACAGATACCACCGCGTTTGCCTTCAAAAGACTTTTTTGCTGGAGCTTCTTCATCCATTCTGACATTATGACCTAGCCAACGCAGCTGTTGTATTTGGATACGTGTAACTATGCTATTGTCGTCATACAGCTCGTGGTTCATACGACGCCTATATTCTCCATTAACGCAAACTGGTCCATATATTTTACGAAGAATCTTTCTCTAAAACATTCCAAGCATTGCCTCCTCTGCTTTCACAAGTACCCATGCCTCAAAACCATATAACAACACGGGTAGTATCAGTGTCTTATATAGTGTAATCTCCTTCTGTCGAAAGTTGGCCTAGTTTCTAAACTGATTACTTAATCCAAAGTAGCATCTGTTTGCCAGTGTAATTCTTCGATTTATTTCAATACCGGTGCAATTCGTTTCGGTTACGGCGGTGCCGAAGTGGATAGATTATCTGCTCGATTGTACAAGGCGTTTTGGGAGTTGATACCAGCTATTTCGTTTTATCTACATTTACTGCCCATTCGATTCTTTTAAAGGCTGCGTTTACTACTTCTGGTGACCGACCTATGATATTGATATCGTCATTTGTTGTCTTGTAACTAGTGTGTCATATTTATTCACATCTGCATCTCGTATTATCTTCTCCAGCAGGATATTAAAGATAATCACACGATAGGCTGTCTCCTTGTCTGAAACCTCGTTTGGTATTGAATGGTTCGGTGAGATTCTTTCCTATTTTTACTGAGGACCGCGTATCAGCAAGTGTCATCCTGCAGAGTCTTATTAATTTTGCAGGGATACCAAACTCAGACATGGCTTGAAATACTTTTGACATGGCTTGAAATACCTTCTCGGGTCTTTTCCAGGATTTGGCGCAGTGTGAATATCTGGTCTAGGGTGGATTTACCTGGTCTTAAGCCGCATTGATAGGGTCAAATTATCTCTT